>NC_090793.1:3077500-3112500 GCF_040054535.1 Antennarius striatus | reverse complement strand
CACACACACACAAACACACACACACACACACACATGGACATAATGTTGGTCAGTTAATCCCACTTCTTCTCACACCCCACCACTTATCTACATACAGTGTCTCCTTGCCAACTCACTTCATAGAATTGATGCTCTCCTCTCCACCCACTCCGGTTCTGTGTGTGTGTGTGTGTGTGTGTGTGTGTGTGTGTGTGTGTGTGTGTGTGTGTGTGTGTGTGTGTGTGTGTGTGTGTGTGCCTGTGTGTGTGTGTGTGTGTGTGTGTGTGTGAAGGGAATGCACGAGGGACTCGTGAAGAGGCCGTGTTTGTATGAACACGGACAATCTATCACCGCTTGATTAACATACAAGATTTTATCTCCCCTTCTCCGTCGCTCTCCTGGTGCTGCGGTCCTGTGGCGATAATTACAAATAATTTATTCCTACTGGTTAATTAACTCGCACCCTGGAAGCACGGGGGGAAACATTTTGAGCAGCTCGTAAGCCCCCCCCCCCCCCCCCCGAAAAACAATGCTAACACAAATATTAGCAGCTAAAATAGTTCCACAAATGAGCTCTTCTTTGTCGTTTAACGTTCTGGCGTTGTCTTGATGAATAAATTCTAACAAATTGGAACTTTTCTTGTCACTCAGCCCACTATTCCATCTGAGAATCGTTCGCCGCTGGAGTCCGGCCCCTGTACTTGTTAGCAGCCCCAACTTTTTGGCAGCAAACATAAGTGATTGGGGGCAGACGAGCGGTGTTACAGGCATTGTCATTCGGTTAAGAGGCGATGTGGAGCGGCGCTGCAAACCTTGGCCCAGGGCGGACATCAGTGTCCACATCACTCCAGACCCCAGAGCTGGTTGACCCGCGCTGAGCCTGTCTTGTTTCCAACGACCATTTGTTACTAATTAATGGACTGGAGCCCATTCTCCAGTGCTGAGTGCAACACAAACCACATGCATTAAACATGGCCATGCCTCCTTCTGCTGCCAGAGCTGGGGGGGGACGGGGGTAGAGGGATGGGATGGGAAAGAGAGAGAGTGGGGGAGATTAAAAAACAGATGGGGGAGAGGGTGGACCACATGCACCTGTAACACCTCTGAGGTAAAAACACAACGATTTCATAAATATCATCAAATATCCTCCCGTTTTGCAACAGAGCTACATTAGAAAGCAGCCGACGCTTCAGAGGACACTGTATAAAAATGAATATATTTTAATTAAACTACAAAAACAGGTCAGAAATTCAGCTGTTTAGCTTTTAATTCAGTGTTTGGTTGTACATTTTTCCGCTGACTTTGCTAGCATAAGAGGATGCCAACTCTATCTCTCCAGGGAAACGCTGGACTCCTCCATTCAGGTTAGATGTATGTTCCCGCCTCAGGAAATGGAGTTTAAGTCGTCGGTCTCCAATGAAGCACTCCCCTACGATCACAAACTCTGGATCTCAGTTGGATTAAAAGCAGCTAGATTGATATTCCTTTGTCGGTTGGCCGGGCTCTGCCTTCCAAACATCTGGAGAGACTTCGTGTTAAGGAGCCAATGCTTCTTTGGCACTACAGGGAACCAGGTGAGGGTGTTTCGGGTGTCTAATTTTTATGGGTTCCAAAGCAAATCCAAAATGCAGGAGATCCAGAACTTCTTTCTTCTTGTCCTTTCGGCTTTTCCCTTCAGGGGTCGCAACAGCGAATCAGTTCCCGCCATCTAACCCTGTCTTCTGCATCCTCTTCTCTCACACCAACTACTTTCATGTCCTCTTTCACTACATCCATAAACCTCCTCTTTGGTCTTCCTCTAGGCCTCCTGCCTGGCAGTTCAAAACTCAGCATCCTTCTACCAATATATTCACTATCTCTCCTCTGGACATGTCCAAACCATCTCAGTCTGGACTCTCTGACTTTATCTCCAGAACCTCTAACATGTGCTGTCCCTCTGATGTACTCATTCCTGATCCTATCCTTCCTGGTCACTCCCAGAGAGAACCTCAGCATCTTCATCTCTGCTACCTCCGGAACTTACTGGACGGATTGAACATTGCATGGAGCCCAGGAACGCCTCAGGAGGAACTGGGCAGGGTAACATCTGACTGGATTGATTGGATGAAGACAATCACAACTATATTTCAGCTACTCTGAAAACACTTCAGGTTTCCTGAGGAAGGCCTTTCAAAAGATTGGCTTTGCCCTTTAAGACTGAAAGCGTCCTTGGTGGCCATCATTACACACACAAACTAAAACACACACACTGTAGCACACATTAATGCATAAATTGCCATTATCTGAGCTGCCGCTGGTGGCAGGAGTGCCCCCACCAAGATCACCTCAGCTGACAAAAGTTAATTTGCACTAATGATGCTTTACTCCTCTCATTACCTTAAATCATCTCGCTCCTTTCAGCGCAGAGAGAGATGCAAACAGGGAGGTGTAGAGGAGGAAGAGGAGGAGGAGGAGGAGGAGGAGGAGAGGCTCGCGGCGGCTGAGGAAGCTGTTTGTAATTGTTATTGTTCTGGATGAAGGTGATGCTCATTCAAGCTGCTCTAAACAGCTCTCTGCACTCGCTGTTAAATATTTACACCATTGTATAATTACAGAAGCCATCGCGTTAATTTTTGATGGAGGACACGTGCGCCGGCTCTGCGGCGTTTTTTTTTTTTACTGTACGGCCGGCTCCAGTGTTGTATTTATGTCGTGGGCTTAAGTGGCGTGCGTCGTAATGATAACAGAGTCTGGGTTTAACACTTGTTAAGTGTTTAAGTCAACGACTCTTGCAACTTTCCGCCAAATGAGTTATTTTTTTTTGTCCAGTCTGGCCAAACTTCTTCCTTTCCTGATGTCAGAAAATACTCTTCCTGTAAAATAATGGACAAATCTACTGCAGTGGTTTTTTTATGCCTCACACTCAAAGTTCTCCAAATTCCTGCAACTTGCTGAACATATGCAGTAATCCCTCACACATTTGCGCATCAACATACGCGGCTTCACCTCATCACGGATGTTTAGTAGGTAGTCACCTGATACTGTACGCGCATTCTATTGGCTGACGGCATCCGGAGTGCGATACTTTTCGTAAGACTCGGACTTCGGTGAGAACACAAAAGCACTGTTGACAGTCTATAAGAGTGTGGGAAAAGGTAATACAAATATAAGATAGTTTATTATCAGTATGGGGAGGGTTCATAAACGTTTATTATTATTTTATTATTACAACTCTAAAAAGCGGAAAATCCGAGGCGTTAAAACCAGGCAGTTGGAGACTTTGGGGCTAAAGTTCAGTGTGGTGTTTAAAATACGTAAACAGTTGTTGAGTTCATATTCATATCCTGTATATTCGTTGCGTTCTATTAATATATCAATTAAAAAAATTTTTTTAAATTAAATTAAATAAAAATTTTAAATTAAAAATTTTAAATTTTAAACCATTTGGCAATTAGATGTAACTGAAAGTTAAAATTGCTAAGTTGCTAACTACCAACAAGACTTTTTGTTTCTCGACAAAGTTTTCGAAGACATTCTCTCCCGTTCTCCAGAACCAACTCATTCTTCTTTTTTTCTCGCTGAAATGCGACGCAGGAATTTTAGAAAACAACCTCCTCCAGCGGTTGTCTCGCCATCATTCCTGCTCTTCCTTGAATAAAGTGAACTTTATTGAATCCACGGATTACATTTTGCGTCTACTGTAGCTACATTTACATGTAAGACCGACAGGAGGGAAAAGATTTAGGAATAATAAAAAAACAAGCAGCGGAATCTTTGTGGAACATTTTCATGATGTTATTATTTAACTAAGACATCTAATCTACAATTAACCCTTCTTCTGCACGAGTTTTCAGAGAGGAATGTTTCTCATGGTTCAATATTTCAGCTCTGAATCGCTTTCTGCCTGGACAAGATGAGGAAGAATTGCAGAACAAAGAACTTTTTCTCATCAGATTTTTTTGTGTAATTGGAGCCTAAATTACACTTTTGTGCTCAACAGATTTCTACAGATCATTTTTTAAAGAAAAAGCCACTTAAGAGCATCTCGTTCATTCAGTCCGCTGATCTGTTTTCAATCTTTGTGAAGTCTCAGGAGAACATGTTGAACGTCGATTGCAACGCATCATTGAAGGAATCTTTCGGTCTTTTCAATGCGACTTATTGTTAAATATAAATGATGCTGACTGACATTATTTTTTAATGATATTTCGGCACCAGTCTGCTTGCAGCTACTGTTTTGGAAAATACCCCTGGCTGCAGGGCGGCGTAGCTAATTACCCTGGATGCTAATCAAATAAGTCTAGTTTTTAAAAATGAAGAAATACCATTGTTTAAACTAATGTTGCAAAACCACAAACAAGAATTAGCTTTAGCATATTTGGCTCAGACTTAAATAATTCTAATTCATTCTAAACATAAATCGACTTTCAATCAGATTTTAAATGGAAAACTTTCTTAGTTTTTCGCCGTTACTTACAAAAGTCGCTGAAACAGCTCGAATTTCCGCTAAATGCCACATAAGACACGATCGATAGCGTCAGACGTATATACGTTGATATCGATGAGCCGATGGATCACACCGCCATCCTCGCGAAAAAAAGAAAAACTCGGGCGATTTCACCCTTACCGCAGAACGTCCCTCCCCAGAGTTTGCAGACATTGTCCAGACAAAGTTATGAGCCGCCGACCCTTCCCTCACATCAGCTCTGAGAGCTCGCAGTCATTAGCGGGCCGATTGATGAGGGAGATGGTATTAGTCTGAAAACATTTGCAGCTCATCCAGAGAAAGGCCATTTTTACAATTGGTTTAGGGGGTTATGAATGTGTGCATGTTCTGTTTGAAATAGGCAGTGTTCATTTTTTATCTGTAATTGTTTCTGGAGGAGGCTTTTAGAGAGAGATGAGTTAAGATTCTATTAGAATCCATAGCTCGCCTTCGTTCATCCTTTCTCACAGCTCCATAATCTTTTTCTTTTTATCCGTGCTGACGTTATCAAGACTTGGTTCGGAATGACATCGGATCAATGTGGGGATTATTGCCAGTTTATAAAATTAGAAATGTGTCCTTACATATAACAGAAAGTTGCTTCAGCAGCAACAATGAAGTGAGTAATGGAAGATTTCTTTTTCTTTTCTATTTTTTTTACTGCCATCCATCCTTCTCTATATGATTCTCAGAGCATGAAGGTCTTGGAGAAGTTTTGCCTCTCGTCTCTAGTTTCCTCCCGTCCATCATCCTCCCAGCAGCCAGCATCCCCGCATCGACCTGGATACAGCGTTAGCGACTCACACGCCCAGTGTGAGGTACAGGGAGTGTCACGGGAATGACGATCAGTCGGCGTGAAGCGGCCGGCGGGACGGATCAAATGGTCGGATGACAACCAGGCGAAGGGCTCTCTGGTTGACAGCAACATTCTCCCGAACAGACAGCTGGGCGATGTCTGCGCCTGACGGACGAAGACAAAACAGACACAGTCCGGCATCCGGGATGATGTGTTGTCTTCATCTCGGGTCCCTCTGTCTGGCTTCATCTTCATCAAACGTCTCTGATCTCATCCTCTTGCACACACATACACATGAACACACATTTTTTGTGTTAACGTTAAGGGTAGACCACACAAAATGCCCGAATTTTAACTTTAGAATTGGACAAAAAAACACAAGAAAGACCTGGATTTGAGGTAAACAAGGGTTTATTAACGGCGCTATTGCTTCAGCGATCGAGTGTGACCGATTCGTCGCTTAGAAATAGGTGAGAGAGTAAACAGGAAGTGGCCAAGTCCTCAACTTCCAGAGTGAAGACTTGGAGAGAAACCTGGAGCCCATCTCCATGCATCACCCTGTCCAGAGCCCCCTGGCCTTTGTGCGGATATAGAATCACACGGACCAAACATAATAAAGGTAATTTACTGCCAAGGCAAATTCCATAGCTCTGGGGCTCCACCCCATGTTAAACAGCCGCCTGACCTTTAGCGTCTGATTTCATAAAGAGGAACACAATCCGATTATGCCTGGACAGGAAAGGTCAAATGCGCTGGCACTCGCGGCGGTAGCGCCGCCGCCGCTACCCGGCTGGTGGACGTGGACCGCCGTCCTCAACATGTCTGGAAGTGTGAGCGTGCATGTGATGCAGAGAGGGGGCGGCGGTGGCGGCGGCGGCAGCAGTTAGCCTCTGTGGCCTCTGGAGCCGTTAGCAAAAAGGTCAGCATATCCGACATGGGTGGCATGCACCCCTTTTTATGTCCAGGTCAAAACACACACACACACACACACACACACACACACACACACACACACACACACACACACACACACACACACACACACACACACACACACACACACACACACAAACACACCTGGCGACAAAGCAGCGGCTTTAGCTTGATAGCATCTTCCACCCCACCGAGCCTTGAAGTGCATCACCTGGTGTGTGTATAGCTTTCTTTGGGTTGATGTGAATGTCACAGTACATTAAAGGTGGAGTCTTCACCGACTCCTCTCCAAGATGCTAATCAGGTCCGAAGCTCTTCTGTCAAAATAAAAAAAACGACAAAAAAAATAAAAAAAACTTTCATATGTCAACAAATAAATAAATTCACAAATAAGCAAGCACACAAAAAAAGGTGTGTTTTTTGTATACTTATAACAATGCTTGGGCAAAATTGACACAATGACATCCCTATTAGTTGTCAAGATGCAGGCAAAGTCTAGACATCGCCCCCTGCTGGATGGATGAATGTATCTACGAATCCATTCTCCTTGAGTTTCAACATAACACTGTCTTTTTCCAATTTTTTGACAGTCGACAGTTGAAACTTGATTGATTGATTGATATTTAAGATCGACGTGGTCCCGTTGACCTGTGGTCGACCCGCACCAGGACCAGCGACCGGACATCATGAGCTTCGTCCAATCAAATTCGCAGTGATGAAACTCAGTGGTGAAATGTTCCTTTATTTCAATGCATGCAGCTGGAAATGTGAATGCTACTAGTGTGTGTGTGTGTGTGTGTGTGTGTGTGTGTGTGTGTGTGGTTTGTGAATGTGTGTGTGTGTGTGTGTGTGTGTGTGAACACAGGTAGTTTGTCTCCTCACTAGAATGGTCTTGGTGGCAGGGCTGTCTGTTTTACGAGGTCCCCATTAAGGAGCTCACACGGGTAATACTGATTGCATGGTGCACTGTCAGGACATACAGTATCGTGTGTGTGTGTGTGTGTGTGTGTGTGTGTGTGTGTGTGTGTCTTTGTATCTGTGTGCAATAGTCAGAGGTTAGATGTGTGTCTGTGCATGCATGCTCTGTACAGTATCTGTGTGTATAAATATGTGTATGTGTGTGTGTGTGTGTATGTGTGCGTGTGCGTGTGTGTGTGTGTCATGCTTAATGTTGATTGTGTCGAGGCTCAGCGAGGTGCTGACAGCGCCGCGTCTGCTGAATGACGGAGATGATGTTAACAAGCACAGGGAGGCGGTCACCTCCTCCCTGTTTACAATACGGGGGTGCTAAAGCTGTCGAGATCATAACTACCGCACGCTGCTGTGTGTGTGTGTGTGTGTGTGTGTGTGTGTGTGTGTGTGTGTGTGTGTGTGTGTGTGTGTGTGTGCTAATGCCTCCTTGTCCTCCACCTCTTTGTTGTCATCTCCAGCCTGGCCCTGCACTCCAGCTGGGGGAGACGGAGGTGGAAGGAGACCTTTTCATGAAGGAGTGGATGGATGACGGGAAACCGTTCCCTCATCCGACAGCATGAAGAAATCCACAATTATTGAAACCACAATAAATCTGAATCTGATTTAACATTGGTTTAAAGAACCTGTGATTCCATTGGTCCGACCGTTAGCTGGATCGTCCAATTAGCTTCAGTTTTAAAATGATATAAACCCCCTCAGCTTGATAAGTTATTGATCATTTAGTGCACATGTGTCAGATTTGATGCTCCGGGGGCCAAATGTGGCCCACCATATAGTGCCTAAAAATAAATAAAGTGTGCTTTTGTTGACCAAAAACTTCATTTTTCCCACAATGCAGTAATTAAGCACATTTTAAAATGGACAAAAACGTTTAGAACAAAGTTAACGTCCTAACGTGTGTTTGATGTTGTTTTTCTTTATTCTCTTGGATAGTTTTGATCCTTGATTGATGGAGTTCTGTGGGTTTAATAACCTCACAAATTAAAAAAAATTATGTTAGAACAGAGCAACAAACATAGTTTAGTGCAAATATAATATTTGTAACTTGAATAAGTAATAAATTCAGCTATTTAACATTGAGGAGTAGTTACATTTAATAGTTACATTTATATTACATTGAGTTACATGTATAAATTACATCTGGCCCTTTGAGGACAGCCATGATGCTGATGTGGCCCTCAATGAAAATGAGTTTGACACCCCTGATTTAGTGTTTTATCTGTCAAACAGGGATTATAAATCCAATGTGATGTTTATAATACAAAATTAGAGGTGGAAACGAATGTGATCTGATGCTAATAGCTACCAGCAAGCTCCTTTTCATCCCAATCCCAACACACTTGCCTGCATCTTGAGGCACTTGCTCTTCTGGCTCATCATCCAGCTTTTTAGAAAGAACATTTTTTTATTTGGAATTCAATGGTTGTTATTCGCAGTGAAAACAGCGATCCCCGGCACTAATGGGCCCAAGTTAAAAGCCCGGCTCTTGTAGAGCAGCAGAAGTTAAAAGCTTACACAGAGTCATCATAATAGGCCACCCTCAACGTCAGCCAAGTCGTGTTTTTGAAGCAAGCGTAATTTCCCATGATGATGATGATGATCAGCCGGACAACATGCTCAGAAACAATTAGCGCCGGTCGCTGAAGTGGACACTTTCCCCCCGTCAGGGCATAAATAAGTCCCCTTGTCAGCCATTGCCAAGAGACGGCTAATGACTCTCATTAACATGCAAAATAGCAGCCATTTCTCTCTCGCTCTGTGTGTGTGAGTGTGTGTGTGTCCATTTTGCACACTTCAATGCAAAGTGACCAGCTCAAGAAAATTTCTAATTGCAAGTCAATTATGTCATAGAGCCCGTTTAGATGTTCATTTGTATGCAAATGTGCCTGCTAGGAGGGAAGGTGGGGTGGGGTGGGGGTGGGGGCAATGGAGCCAGCATCAAACAACATGGAGGGCAAAAAAACGGTGGGCGGAGACCACAGCCTGCATCACATGACTCATCAGTACATTGGGTGTGTCTTCTTCTTCTTTTCCTTTGGGCTTTTCCCTTCAGGGATCGCCACAGCGAATCAGTTGCCTCCATCTAGCCCTGTCCTTTGAATCCTCTTCTCTCACACCAACTACCTTCATGTCCTCTTTCACTACATCCATAAACCTCCTCTTTGGTCTTCCTCTAGGCCTCCTGCCTGGCAGTTCAAAACTCAGCATCCTTCTACCAATATATTCACTATCTCTCCTCTGGACATGTCCAAACCATCTCAGTCTGGCCTCTCTGACTTTATCTCCAGAACCTCTAACATGTGCTGTCCCTCTGATGTACTCATTCCTGATCCTATCCTTCTTGGTCACTCCCAGAGAGAACCTCAGCATCTTCATCTCTGCTACCTCCAGCTCTGTCTCCTGTCTTTTCCTCAGTGACACTGTCTCTAGACCAAACAACATCGCTGGTCTCACCACAGTTTTGTACACCTTTCCTTTCATTTTAGCTGAAACTCTTCTCTCACACATTACACCTGACACTTTCCTCCACCCGTTCCATCCTGCCTGTACACGCTTCTTCACCTCTTTTCCACTCTCTCCATTGCTCTGGACTGTTGACCCTAAGTACTTAAAATCCTCCACCTTCTTCATCTCTTGTCCCTGTAACCTCACTCTTCCACTTGGGTCCCTCTCATTCACACACATGTACTCTGTCTTACTGCGGCTAACCTTCATTCCTCTCCTTTCCAGGACAAACCTCCACCTCTCTAGCTTCTCTTCCACCTGTTCCCTGCTCTCACTGCAGATCACAAGGTCATCTGCAAACATCATAGTCCATGGAGATTCCTGTCTGACCTCGTCTGTCAGCCTGTCCATCACCATAGCGAACAAGAAGGGGCTCAGAGCTGATCCCTGATGCAGTCCCACCTCCACCTAGAACTCCTCTGTCACACCTACAGCACACCTCACCACTGTCTTACAGTCCTCATACATGTCCTGCACCGCTCTAACATACTTCTCTGCCACTCCAGACTTCCTCATACAATACCACAGTTCCTCTCTGGGCACCCTGTCATCAGCTTTCTCCAGATCTGCAAAAACACAATGCAGCTCCCTCTGGCCTTCTCTGTACTTCTCTATCAACATCCTCAAAGCAAATACTGCATCTGTAGTACTCTTTTTTTGGCAAGAAACCATACTGCTGCTCACAAATGTTCACTTCTGCCCTTAGTCTAGCTTCCACTACTCTCTCCCATAACTTCATTGTATGGCTCATCAGCTTTATTCCTCTAGTTGCCACAACTCTGCACATCTCCCTTGTTCTTAAAAATGGGCACCAGCACACTTCTCCTCCATTCCTCAGGCATCTTCTCACTATCTAAGATCCTGTTGAACAACCCAGTCAGAAACTCTACTGCCACCTCTTCTAGACACTTCCATACCTCTACAGGTATATCATCAGGACCGACTGCCTTTCGACTCTTCATCCTCTTCATTGCCCTCCTCACTTCATCCTGACTAATCTTTGCTACATCCTGGTCCACAACAGTCACCTCTTCTAGTCTTTGTTCTCTCTCATTTTCCATGTTCATCAACTCTTCAAAGTACTCTTTCCATCTTCCCATCACACTACTGGCACCTGTCAATAGACTTCCATCCCTATCCTTAATCACCCTAACCTGCTGCACGTCCTTCCCATCTCTATCTCTCTGTCTTGCCAACTGGTATAGATCAGTCTCTCCCTCCTTACTGTCCAACCTAGCATACAAGTCACCATAAGCCCCTTGTTTGGCCTTTGCCACCTCTACCTTCACCTTACGCTGCATCTCCCTGTACTCCTGTCTACTCTCTTCAGTCCTCTCAGTGTCCCACTTCCTCTTGGCTAACCTCTTTCTCTGTATACACTCCTGTACCTCCTCATTCCACCACCAAGTCTCCTTATCTACTTTCCTTCCAGATGACACACCAAGTACTCTCTTACCTGTCTCCCTGATCACATTAGCTGTAGTTGTCCAGTCATCTGGAAGCACCTCCTGGCCTCCCAGAGCCTCTTTTAACTCCTTCTTAAAAGTCCTGTAACACTCTTCCTTTTCCAGCTTCCACCATTTCGTCCTCTGCTCTGCCTTTGCCCTCTTGATCTTCCTCACCACCAGAGTCATCCTACACACCACCATCCTATGCTGTTTGGCTACACTCTCACCTACCACTACTTTGCAGTCACTAATCTCCTTCAGGTTACATCGTCCAAACAAGATGTAGTCTACCTGTGTGCTCCTACCACCACTCTTGTAGGTCACCCTATGTTCCTGCCTCTTATGGAAGAAAGTATTCACTACAGCCATTTCTATCCTTTTTGCAAAGTCAACTACCATCTGTCCTTCTGCGTTCCTCTCCTGGATACCAAACCTGCCCAAAACCTCCTCATCACCTCTGTTTCCTGCACCAACATGTCCACTGAAGTCTGCACCAATGACAACTCTCTCTCTTCTAGGTATACTCTGCATCACTTCATCAAAGTCCAGCCAGAATTTCTCCTTCTCCTCCAGCTCACATCCTACCTGTGGAGCATACCCGCTAACAACATTGAACATCACACCTTCTATTTCTAGCTTCAGACTCATCACTCTATCCGACACTCTTTTTACCTCCAGGACATACCTAACAAACTCCTCCTTCAAGATAACTCCTACCCCATTTCTCTTCCTATCTACACCATGATAGAACAACTTGAACCCTGCTCCTAAACTTCTAGCCTTGCTACCTTTCCACCTGGTCTCCTGTACACACAGTATGTCTACCTTCCTCCTCTGCATCATGTCAACCAACTCTCTACCTTTTCCTGTTATAGTTCCAACATTCAACGTCCCTACTCTCAGTCCTATACTCTTGGTGTTCCTCTTCTCTTTCTTCGTGCGAACACACATTCCTCCTCTCCTTCTTTGACCAACAGTAATCCAATTTCCACCAGTGCCCTGTAGGTCAACAGTGCCGATGGCGGTCATTGTTAATCTGGGCCTCGACCAATCCGGTATGGAAGTCATAGGTTTGATTCGCATATTTGATTTGGCAAAAATTTTACGCCGGATGCCCTTCTTGACGCAACCCTCTGTATTTATCCGGGCTTGGGACCGGCACAATAAGACACTAGCTTGTGTCCTCTTGTGGCTACATTTGTCCTCTTGTGGGTGTTTAAATATGGAAAAGGCACAGAAACAGCTAGCCTGGCCAACGGAGGACATGATGTTAGCATCAGTCGTCTCTGTTTGCACTCCTTTCAGGGTCCCGACCCAATTACATTCGTATTGGCTTCCAATTTCAGGACGCTGCATCATCGCATCATTTGTCCATTGTCTTTAGATGAGCGCTCATATTTGTTTGGTAAAGTTTTTTTTTGCTGGATGCCCTTCCTGTTGCAACCCTCTGTCTTGGTCCAAAAGCTGTTTAAGTCAAGCCACTGGACATTAAGAAAGTTCTTGAAGACGAAGTCTCTTGGATGAGAGACGAAACGTTTTCAAGAACTTTTGGATAACCATGACCTGGATGACTGAGAACCTACAGAGACACCTCTATCTTTGTCCAGGCTTGGGACTGTCTATGGTTAACGCTGGCTTGACTCTCTCCAAAATCTGTAATGAGTGATGAAAATCTGCTAAGTTAACCTGTATTAAATTAGCTTGTTCTTCTTGTTGGGGATGGATTGACTTTTTTAAACCAGCTACAATGACGTTAGCTTAGCATTTTTAGCAGTATTGGGCAACCAACATCACATGTAGAAGCTGGAACACTAAACTCTTTAGTCCACTTAAGATGAATCCAACTATTGACAGTATGTTTTAAATTTCTCAGTTTGGGATCAATAAAGTGCAACTTATCTTATCTTAACAGATGTGGTTCATTGGTTCCTTTACATTATTTTCTTCCCGTTTGGCTGTAGATGTTCTGCTTTTAATGCTCATTGTGTGTCTGATCTCTGTTTCAGCTTCAGTGCTAATCTTTCATCATATTGTAGAAATTAAAATCCTAATTTAACCGAGCTAAGACAGCCAACTTCATCAATATCCATTTTCGCTATTCAATATTCATCATAACTGTGATGATTCAACAGTGTTCCAACCCAAACGGAGGAGTTAAAATTCCCACTCCTAAACTTTGTGCAGCTCTTATTTAGGCCCAGCGTTTGGACCCGTCGTGTGGAACGGAGAGCTCATCATTTCATCAAGCCATCATCCTGATACGGCGAGTTTCAGTAAATGATTCCCAGATCCATCATCCTGCTGTGATCTGATCTGATCCTCTCTGCTGTTGATTAGACGCTTGTAGGAGCGAGGAGCTAAGACATCAATATGAGGAGGAGGGAGGGAGGGTGGGAGGATGGGAAGGACGTGTCAGGAGAGAGAAGGATGACACCCTCTTGTGGAGGAGGCAGGTATCTATTTCCACGCGTTTGCGGGCTGTAGCTACGTCTTTCTATGCCTCCATGTCGACATAAATATGCGTGTGTGTGCACCGGCTAGCTTTATCAATAGCAGTGCGGCATCCTGGTGACATTGAGCAGTCATTACGGCAGCCATCAGCAGTTAATGAACAGATGGAGTCCACACTGTGCCCACTAAATTCATTATCACTGTAGTGGACTTGATGACGCAGATTAATAATTGGTTTGTCTCGCAGATATTTTGGATGATTAATATGGGTATTGATTAAGACGGGGAGGCAGTGCTGAGTGTGTGTTCATGGGGGGGTGACATAATGGAAAGTGCTCACGCCAGCAGTGCACTACAGGAAGTCAATGTGTGGTCGTTGGAGAGGGTGATCAGGGCAGTGGTAAGAAAATTACTGCAGCCCAACTTAATCAAAGCTGCACCCCCTCCCCCATTCACCCACCCAACCCCCCAGTCTCATCTTAAGATAAGGATGTCCTTTTGCGTAAGACTTTACAACCTTGACCACTTCTTGGTATGTCTGGCTTGTGTGTGTTACAGAAGATCACATGACCCCCTACATGAGTGGAAGTGTCAAGGCGTCCTGTGGGTCACGCGTGATGAAGGAAGAGGATTCAACCACCTCTCTGGGTGTCGAAGCTGAAGGAGGAGCAGGGATGGGGGGGTACGGCGGACTCTCAGAGGAGACATATTCTTGTCTTTCCACTGAGCTCAGATTCATTGCTATCGATCAGATATGTACTGGATATATAGATTCACCAAGTATATAGATAAGCCATTCATTACGGGAGATCTCAGTCCACATGTATGGATTCTGTGAACGAGTGTTTGGATCGATCTCAGACTGGTTTACTGCACATTATCTGAATCTGCACTGAACTGTCGAGCTCCAACGTGGAAAACAGACCTTCACTTCTTCTGCTCCTCTCAGACGTTAGTGTTTAAACGGTTCAACAGATAAACTGTTCAACAGATAAACAGTTCAACAGGTAAAGAGTTGACATGTAAACCAGTCGACATGTAAGCCAAACCACATGTAAACTAGTTGACATTTGAACCAGTTGACATCTAAGCCAGTTGACATGTAAGCCAATCCACATGTAAACCAGTCGACATGTAAGCCAATCCATATGTAAACTAGTTGACATGTGAACCAGTTGACATGTAAGCCAGTTGACATGTAAGCCAGTTGACATGTAAGCCAATCCAATGTAAACCAGTTGACATGTGAACCAGTTGACATGTAAGCCAGTCGACATGTAAACCAATCCACATGTAAACCAGTTGACAGATAAACCAGTTGACATGTAAGCCAATCCAATGTAAACCAGTTGACATGTGAACCAGTTGACATGTAAGCTAATCCACATGTATACCAGTTGACATGTAAACCAGTTGACAGATAAGCCAGTAGACATGTAAGCCGTAAAATCGCTTTTGTTAAACATAAGAAATGAGTCAGTGACTTTCTTTTCACTCAGACGACCCCCAGTTGGGGGTGTTGAGACAACATTTAAGCCCCAACCTCATCACTCCCAACAGGTATGTTTACAAAGGGATCCTGGGGAGGGTTGAGGCTGCTGGTGGATGCTGGGATGGCGGCGAGGTCAAAATTTGAAAGCTTAATATTCACAGCGACTTGAAGTTTTACAAAAAGAGTTTTGATAATATCAAAAGAGCTTTTAATCCAGAGACGAATTGTCTCAGATTGAGTCTAAGAAAGGAACAAAGAATAATGAAAGAAGGAAAAGGAAATGACAAAAGAATGCATTCCAGAAACAACACAGGACTATTTGTGTATATATTTAACAGGCTTGCGATGCAACGCTGATTTGATTGTTAACACATCTGTTAGATGGGATAAAAACGCGCCTTAAATCATGGATTTGGTTGGATCCGACGGTAACGAGGCTTCCATTCTTATTTTGATAAAACGCCACAATGAGACTCTTCAAAATCTGTTTGGAAAAATCCTCCTCCACCGAGAGAAATAATGCATTCATGCGATTCCAGACATTTCAATAGCCGGATTTACAAGTGTAAAACCAAAACTATCGCCGTCCTAGAGGATCGCTATCAGGAACACGAGTCCAGGAGTGGAAATAGTCATTTTAAACGCTTCTTAGTCACCAACAGATTGAAGTTATCTTACCCTTCTCTTCTGAGGGAGGAGGATTAACATAACATCAGGTATAGAGTTATCATTACACCCCTGGAACGACCCTTCAACATTATCCTACCAACAATGCTTCTACCTCTTCTCCTTTTTAATTTCCAGTCACACAAAACGCTGCCGTACATCCATTTAAACGTCACCGACCACCCGCCGTCATCATCAGCATCTGCGGAGATGATAAAGTGACGCTGGGCTTGGTTTCAGCGGGGAGACCGAGAGTAGGCCTCCCTCTCAGATTAAAGAAAGCCTCTGTTTCCGTAGGGACAATGGGGAGGAATTACCATATGAATATGACCACGGCACCCCGGCCCCCTAAGACCATCAATCTCCCCACGCCTAGCGCCACGATGCCAGATAACCCCCTGGATATCCCCTCTTAACCTCAATTTCTCAGGATGTATTAAGAGATGGCCGCCATCGAGAGGAGGGGAGAGGGAGTCGGGGGGAAGGCGGAAGGGGATCGAGATCGGGGGGTTGGACTGCCATTTTTCTCTCCAACCCCAACCAGAAACAAGTTATAACGCAATTAATCTTGTCCCAGAGGGAGAAATATGGCAGCTAAGTGAATTTTACATGAAGATCCTCCCTCTGCTCAGCCTCCTTTCTCCTGCATCACAGCATCCATCAGTCGGGAGGGTCGTGATGAGGAGGGTGGGAGCATAAGCTATGTCCATGTATGCATGTAGCAGCGTGTGTGTGTGTGTGTGTGTGTGTGTGTGTGTGTGTGGAGGCGATGAAGGTTGGATGTCAAGATCTAGATTAAATTCAGACGAAAAAAAAGAAAAGTCTTTAAAGCTGCATTTATTGATTTACTTTAAGGAGGTGTGATGTTACATAACCCTGATATCATGGGACTTCTTTAGGCCGGGACGTGACCTTAGAATGGTTATGTTTGTATAATTGTAAGTAAAAAACATTTTAAGGAAAAAATAAGGAGATACAAAGCAGATAGAAACAGTTTGAGAAATATTCACATCAAAATCTAAAAGAGCTGAAAAAGACATGAAAGAAACAAAGAAAGCAAGAGTTAAAGTCGCGGCGTGCCCCTCCACCGACATCACTTTCGCTAAAACCAGTGCAACCATAAAATCGTTCCAGCTGATGATGTCACTTTTACCTCGTAATTCCCTAACCATCTAAATCAACTCATATTTAGACTCTTGTTTAAATTCCACAATCTATTAAATAAGATTTTACTTGATGGGACCGGATCCATTTTTTTGTGCTTTTGTATGATTTCCTGATGATCAGTTTGCTCATCTCACTGGAACATACGTATTTTATATTTTATTGAAAATAAATTTTAACTAAGTAAGAAAAAGTAATCCAGAATCCGAATCTGTTCTTGGATCCACTTCTAAATCGAACCCGTTCAGACTTGTTTGTGCCTGTTTGCTTCAGGCTGAGGTACGTATCGTTCCTCCTGACCCTGAAGCTGCTTCATCCCCATCGGACCAAACGTTTGCTGGGGTAATAAATAGTGCTGCAGAGCTGCAGGATATGTGTTTCTCCTGGCTGTGGGTCGGTCGGTGTAGTGATTCCAGGATGTTCGGGGACGGAACACATCCTGGATGTCCAGCTGCTGCCAGTCGTCGTCCGTGAAAAAAGGTCAGACGGCGACGGAACCTCACCGACCCGGTGTCAAAGTTCTCTGAACAATGGACGGGTCCACCAAACGCTTTAATTTCCTTATTTTCTCAGGTGTGGAGCCGAACAGAAATAGTCCAGCGCTTCCTGTCTGGAGTTCATCCGAGGGGATCGGCGTGTCGGTGTTGTTTCTTGCAGTTAAAAACATTATAAAATCTTGTCACTGTTCAGTATCGGTGCCAGGTTGCTCCCCTGTGCTGGGGTGTGGCAGGAGGAGGGGCTAAACTTGTGGGAGGAGCCTCATCTCCACAGCGTTTCTAGTTTTTTGAACATTTTGAGTTTCTTGTGTCTTCTGGATTTTGCCTTTTTTTTTTTTTCTTGATTAAACTGTGGATGAAAGCTTTTCCTACAGCGTCCTGCATTTAGGTCCTAATCCGGCTCTCCGTGACACTATCTGTTCAGAATTTAAATTTTTTTGTAAAAGTTATGAAAAATTCCTGAAATTCCTCCTTGGAATGTTTGTTTTCCTGAAAAATATTTGATGCAATTCAGACAAATCTGATTCATGAACCCTTATTCTTCCAAAAAAAAAATTTTTTTAAAGTTTTTTTTCAGTGCATAAAATTTTTTCATTGCATAAAATTTTTTCATTGCATAAAATTTTTTCATTGCATAAATTTTTTGTCTGTTGCATAAAATTTTCAGGATGGAACACAAATTTCTTCCACAAATTATTTTTACATAGGCCTTTAAAGATCCTCGTCTCATGTATTTTTCCTCGTCACCTTTTTTTTTTATCTCTACTCTTACATTTAAAAAAAAAAAAAAAAAAAAAAAAAAGTTCACTTAGCCTAAACCTTAGCGATGAATGGAGCAACAGAAATCCAGCGACGGGAAAAGGTCAGATAATTATTGAATATGATCGACTCCTCCATTTGTCAAGCAGGTGTAACACAACGTCCGTGTCGGGGGTGGAGGGTGGGGGTGGGGGGGGGCGATGCTGGGAAATCCATTGCCTGGGTGTGAAGAGGGACGGAGATGAGGAGGCATCAGGGGGGAGAACAGGTGTAATAGATTTCTGGTGTCTATATTTCATGTTGAAAATTGGCCGGTACATCCAAGCGGTTTGATCTATGAGGGCCGTCGTCTTAAGAAAAAACCTTAGTAAATGTGTAATTTCTCCCTTGATGGAACACAGGCGAGAGGCTATTCTTCTTCTCCCCCCCCCCTTCTCTCCCTCTCTCCCTCTTTTTCTCCCCCTCTTTTTGGGTTGTTTCCACTCTCCCCCCCTCCCACCCTTTCCCTCCTCTTCATGCTCCTTGATGTCTCCATTTCATTACCGGCCCTCCATCGATCAACCTTTCCCATTTTTTATTTATTTATTTATTTATTTTTAAGGAGTGACTTTCCTCTCACACACTTTTGGACACGTGTGCATTTATGGTGATCCCTCCATCGGCCGTCGTCGCCACCGCCATGTGGCGTCTGGCTCCTAGTAACACGTTAATTCACCTGAAAAAGAAAAATCCAGTCCTTAACTTGACTAGATTAGACTCACCAGCATCCGTTTGAGTGGAGGTGAGTGAAGTTTATTTGTTGAACTGAGTTGATTCTGGAATCAACCGAATCAACTTTTTTTGGATGAACCGATGCTCAGATGTGTGTAAACTCACACACACACACACACACACAATCTACTCATCTACATGAGCCTGAACGGCTGTGTGTGTGTGTGTGTGTGTGTGTCTGCGACCCCCGGCGACCTCAGACGAGTCGTCTCCATATGAGCTGTGAATGGAGACGGAGCATTTGCGTCACCAGAGGTCCGGATGGAAAGCTGGGAATAAATGGAGCGGCGGGCCGAGAGCCGCCGAGGTGGAGAAGATGAAGAAGCTTTCAGAAGGGATCCGCAAAGCATGACGGGAGCGGAGGAAGAGGAGGGACGAGGACAGAGGAAGAGGACCAGACAGAAGAAAAAAAAGGACGCGTCAGATTATAACAAAGAAAACAAGAAAAACCAAAATTTTACATTCAAATTTTTAGTTTTGCTTTGTTTGTAAGAGATTTGAAGGTATTTTAAAAATCTGTAATAAAATGTTCCACAAACAAAATTCTTGCATGTGAAGCAACAAAAGGACGAACAAACAAACATGCTAATGATGGGCTGAAGGCTTTGATTAGTCAATGATGAACAGAAGCGATCAGGTTAGAATGAAGCCGCCGCCGCCGCGGCTCGCATCACTAATAACGTGAGCTCAGTTGTCTCTACCAGCGCCGGGCCGGCAGGCCTTTTAATCATGGTCTAAGGGGTGCTGAGCCTCTCTATCATCATTGAACTGTGTCCCGGGCTAATTGTGGCCATATTTCACTGTCCTGCGGCCTGGAAATCGCAACGATCCGCCAGACCGCCGCACAATCAGTGCAGACACACAACATCAGGGCCGGAATGTTACGACGTTCAGAAACCAGAATGTTTTATCATATCACAGCAAAGTCGTAGGGTAAAAACATGGTAAAAACATGGTAATAACATGGTAATAACATGGTAATAACATAGTAATAACAAGATAATTGAGCCAAGTGATTCTAGTCAAACCATTTGATCTGCTGCTTCTTCCTTTGAATGTTTACTGTGGTAGATTTATTCTGAAAATCTTGCAGAATTTCACATTAAAAAGCATTTGAACTAATTGATGGCTTTTAGTTTGAAAGGATGCAGGTAGCAATGCTGTCTTAATTTCCCTTCGGGGATCATAATAAGTATATATATATATATATATATATATATATACTGTATATACTGTATATATACAGGGTATATATATAAATTATAAAAATTAAGACAACTACGGAATAAATATAAATTTGCAAAGATGTTAAAAAGCAAAATTTTGCAAAGTCCTTATGATTCAAAGGCCTTTTTCTGGACGTTTCTTTTTACCTCCGGGTGTCACTCAGCCGGGCGGGCGATGCTTTATTGCTGCTGAAACACGCACACATAAAGAGAAACCATATTTTTGCTCTATCTTCACCCTTTTTTAATCACTCTCCATCTTCCTCCCTGCCTCACCCTCACCTCCACACCCAGCGGTCACCCCTGCAGAAACTTTTAATTAAACTTAGAGCTTTGACAACGTAAAAGGAGGGGGTAGGAAGAGGGGATGGATCTACCTTCTCTTTCATTTCTTACCTTCATCCTGTATCCTCCTCTCTTCATCTGCTCTGGAAGGAAAGCAATTTCCATGCATTTGACTTAATGGACAGGGTTGCGTCCCTAATCCAGAACGATGGGGTCAACGCCCAGACCCTCCGTCGGCCCCCGAACCCTCACGTGTACACAAACATCCATTTGCACAGAGAGTGGTGGATGTTACGCACAAACCTCTCTGGATGTGTATCGAGAGTAAAAATCCTGTTAAAAGCAAATAATGAAATAATTTTTCCGTAAATCAGCCGGTCGGAAAGCGGGCGGGGCTTTAATGCGACTGCAGCGGCGTTGGTATATCTGATAGCACTTAGCGGGTCTCTCCATCATAACCGACGGCCGTCTGTGGTTTCCGGAGGAGTTGCGGTCGTTATGTGTCTCTGTTAACGCGTGAACACGCATGTGAACATACTTGGTGAGTGCATTTGGACTTCCTGTGTTTTCCCCCCAATTGTGGGTCCGATTTCCACACAGCACCCGCTAACAGGGTTAACCGCACTTAAGGCTGGAGACACTGAGCTAGCGCTTGGAGCTTCTATTTAAGTTACCAACATTACAGTCGCACAGAAAAAATACATTTGCTGATATGAAAAAAACATGTTTGCTCTTTGCTGATGAACCAAAATGTTTTATCATAATCGCAGCAAAGTTTTAGGGTAAAAACATGGTAATAACATAGTAATAACATAGTAATAACATGGTAATAACGTGGTAATTACACCAAGCGATTCAAGTCAAACCGTCCGATCCGCTGCTTCTTCCTTTGAACGTTTGCTGCGGAAGCTTTATTCTGAAAGTCCTGCTGAATTCCACATTGAAAGAATTTGAACTAACGGCTTTTAGTTTGAAAGGATGCAAGTTTCTCTGTTATAACATAAATCATTTAAATTAGTCAGCTTATTAAACTCACAGAACTCCATCAATGGAGAATCAAACTGTCTAAATAGATAAATAAATAAATATCAAGCACAAGTTAAGACATTAAGTTTGTTCAAAAAGTTTTTTGTCAAAATTTAAATGGGCTTAATTACTGAATTGTGGGAATTTTACCTATTTATTTCTAGACACTGACCTTTTTGGCTCTTGCGGGCCACATAAAATGATATGGAGGGCCACATTTGGCCCCCGGGCCTTGTGTCCTAGAACATCTTGAGTTCACTTCTATATTAATTTCTAGCCCCTTCTAAATTGTTCTCCTCAGCTTTTTTTTTTTTTTTAAATCCAAACCTTTCTGTTGGCGTTTCCTCTTTTTCCACCTGAGCAGGAAGTGATCATCCCCGACACAATATTTATTCCTCACCCTTTGAGGACGAGGCCGTCCGCTCGTTTCCCGTTAGCGCCGGCGAATCGTCCCTCACAGGAAGTATTCAGCGGAGAGATGGATGGAGGCAATCCTTCCTCCCCATCAAGCACCTCATTAGTCCCCCTCAGCCGTAAAGCCGTCCCATCAGGCCACGCTGTCATAACTCACTTTACAGCATTGATTTTAATCACAGCAAATGTAAACATGCGTATTATCAATATCAATGCACAAAATAACGCTGTAATATGCAATTACCGGGTGGCATTGATTTTTTCTTCCCTCTCCCCATTTTGCGTCTTTTTGTCCCGTCCCCCCTCCACCCCCCAGCTTCAATGTAATCACAGGATCGTCCTACTTTGAATTGATTTAATAAGGTTGTTATATATAAATATATATAGCAGGCAGGCGGCGGCTGAATATTACAGAGGTGATTTTCATAAATTTCCACGCAGGGATGGAAGTGTTTAGCCTGGAGGGAGGTGAAACCAGGACAAAAAACAGGGGGGGGGGGGTTTATTGTGGTGAGCAGGAGGCCACGGTTATCACGCATCCAGATCGGATCCGTCTACTACCTGGTATCTATCCAGATACGTCATACATGACCGTTATCGCGTTGGAGCTCTGGAGACTCTTCGCTGCCCTCTTGTGGATGTTTCCCCCCCAGTCATCGCAACTATTTTTAAGTCAAACTCGCTGAATCCCTTCACACCTGGTTTAAGGAGACTCCAACTGGACCCCCCCACCCACCCCACCCCCAATCCCGGATCCATCCGTCACCATTTGTCACCCTCTTCTCTGCCGTCTCAGTGTATTCGCTTGTTTTTCTGTGAAACAACTTCTGACAGGTGTATTGAGGATACGCACCCCCCCCCCCACCCCCACCACCCCCATTCTACTCCATCGACTCCATTCAAACCCTGATTGTTACCTGTCTGTAGGTGAATCAGCTGGGAGGAGGTGAAGAGACAAAAAAAATAATTAAAAAATCACATCGGACGACAAGTAGGACGCGGGCAAAACTGGAAATGAAACAAAAACGGGAGGAAAAAAAAAAAAGGTGGGGTGGGGGGCGAGGGGAGGAAATACGGCCCCCCTGCAAAAGGTGGTGGGTGTTCCAGGAATGATGAAGCTAGCTGAATAAATGATTAACTACATCACAGATTCAATTTTTATACGGCCGATACATCTCTGCCTCGCTCACAGCGCCCGTCCCCACACTTATGGGATGTGGCTAATCCATAACCATAACGGCGGCGGCGCCGCAACACCGACGTATATATCACCGCGTTGGCCCGGTATGATAATGCTCATTGTAGCCCCACATATTATCAGGTCTGCTGCTCCCGTTCACGTAAACAGGGTGCAACGGGGGGAAAAAAACACAATCCGAAGATTCTGTTTTTCTTCTTCATTTTTTTAAATCCGTGTTTTCGTCCCCCCCCCCCCCCCCTAAAAAAAAATAAAAAACGCAAACGCTGATTAAGCCGTGATGAATGACAAGAGTCTCCTCTCTCGTCTCCAAACGTAAAAACGCCCCTCTTTGTTCTCCGGGTTCAATCGGAATAGTTCTAATGAGGACAAACGGCTCCCCGGTTGAGCCACAATGGCTCCGCCGACTCCGACAAGAACTAAAATGGCTGAATGGAAATGAGAGGGGCAGAGGAGGTCAGCCCTCAGCATCAATTCTCATATTACCACACACACACACACACACACACACAAGTGCACACAAAATGACTATTGCACATTGAGGTGTCATAGAGGCATAACGGTGACAGCAGCCATCTCTCTCGCCATCCCTCTCCTCTAATATCATCATTTGAATCTCTCCTTCCTCTCTCTCATCTCCTAATATTATCATGTGAATAGCCAGCAGGTTGATGGGATGTCGGAAGAAGGGGAGAAAATGTATCAGGGAAAAAAAGAAAAGAAAAGAAAAAGTGGAACAACTGGACCGCCGACCTCATTAACACATCTCCTGGCAAAGGCAGGCAAACTGTAATTTATTTATTTATTTATTTATTTTCCATTATTTTATTCGTCTCGCCGTTAGATCGATCAGACGTCATGATAGCGGTTTTTTTTTTTTTTTACAACAGAGGGTTTTCAGGTGTTGTTTATTCCCAAAGCGGATGAATGGTAGTGTTTGAGGCCTCCGTGGTGAACCTCTAGTGTGGGAAAAAAAAAAAAAAGGTGTTAAAGACGTGATGAACTTTTCCATTTAAAGGTAAATTGGTCACCTTGAAATGAAAAAAAACTATTCAGTATTAACATCAAATCCATCCTGGAATCTTATCCCATGGTGGTCACATTATAAAATAATTTAATGTGGTCCTCACACAGCTTTTATTTCTTTTTTTCTTTCTTTTTTTTTTTAACCTCTGGTCTTTATCTAAATTTATCAATTTAATTATTTTTATTCTAATTATTTTAAATAAAAGAATCCAGATCATCCATATCATTTTAACAGATTTATTATATAACCAGTTTTTCCCCAGGTTTGTCCCCTTGTTTATGAATGTGATGTCATCATTAAGCACCTTTAGCTTTAATTTACAGACATTTTTAAATGCATCATGGAGTTTATAGTCCAGTGTATATTTATTTTGAACGTATTTTTCTGCAAATCATAGCTCCAGAACTGAAGCTGATGAGTCATACTTTATACACTAATAAACCAGGGTGTGATTTGTCAAAATAAAAAAATAAAAACATAAAAAAAACGAGGGGGGAATTTTTTTTAACCATGAAAAAATAATCAATCAAAAGGCCTTCTTCTTCTTTTTTGGATTAATGATACATTAACGGTAGGCCTTACGGGCCTAAATTCCACACAATTGAACATTCATATTTGATAGAAACTTTAAAAGACATTTAACCCTTTAATTTTTTTTTTTTTGTCAGTCACGATGAGGGAGATGAAGATGATGAAGATGGTCTGACTGGGCTTCACGACCGCAGATAAGAGCCGAACACGCCAACATGGAAAGAGGATTTAGCCAAACGCTAACAGAATTTAACACGTAACATTAACCCTCAAGAGATTCAGATTTCATGTGTCATGTTAGCATGACTCAGCAGATCTCAGCCTAAATGAACAGTTTGCTCTGATGTCACTTCCTGTGGTCTTTTGCTGTTAGTTAACATTTATTAATTATTGACAGGGTCGTCCTCCAGTAGGAACTAAATGATGTAGGAACCAATGTTGTCCTCCTATAGGAACTAAATGATGGAGGAACCAATGTTGTCCTCCTGTAGGAACGAAATGATGGAGGAACCAATGTTGTCCTCCTGTAGGAACGAAATGATGGAGGAACCAATGTTGTCCTCCTGTAGGAACGAAATGATGTAGGAACCAATGTTGTCCTCCTGTAGGAACTAAATGATGTAGGAACCAATGTTGTCCTCCTGTAGGAACGAAATGATGTAGGAACCAATGTTGTCCTCCTGTAGGAACTAAATGATGTAGGAACCAATGTTGTCCTCCTGTAGGAACTAAATGATGTAGGAACCAATGTTGTCCTCCTGTAGGAACTAAATGATGTAGGAACCAATGTCGTCCTCCTGTAGGAACTAAATGATGTAAGAACCAATGTTGTCCTCCTGTAGGAACTAAATGATGTAGGAACCAATGTTGTCCTCCTGTAGGAACTAAATGATGTAGGAACCAATGTTGTCCTCCTGTAGGAACTAAATGATGTAGGAACCAATGTCGTCCTCCTGTAGGAACTAAATGATGTAGGAACCAATGTTATCCTCCTGTAGGAACTAAATGATGTAGGAACCAATGGTGTCCTCCTGTAGGAACTAAATGATGTAGGAACCAATGTTGTCCTCCTGTAGGAACTAAATGATGTAGGAACCAATGTTGTCCTCCTGTAGGAACTAAATGATGTAGGAACCAATGGTGTCCTCCTGTAGGAACTAAATGATGTAGGAACCAATGTTGTCCTCCTGTAGGAACTAAATGATGTAGGAACCAATGTTGTCCTCCTGTAGGAACTAAATGATGTAAGAACCAATGTCGTCCTCCCCAACAAATCGTACCCTGGTTGTAACATTGCTGTCATTAAATGACGTTGCTGTTTTAGAGTCACGTGGGCGCCTGTGGCTGTCGGTGGGTTTCAGTCCGAGCTAAAAAGAGAAGATAAGTATCTGAAGCAGCTTCGGTCGCTGGAGATGAACCTCTGGTGTCGTTCCTCCAACCCTCCTCTGAGGAGCCGCCGACGAATCACGGATCCATCAAAGGAGGCCAGCTGGAGGAAATGTCTTCATTTACACTGTTCTGTCCTGACACCTGAGCTCCAGGCTGTGTGTGTGTGTGTGTGTGTGTGTGTGTGTGTGTGTGTGTGTGTGTGTGTGTGTGTGTGTGTGTGTGTGTGTGTGTGTGTGTGTGCGTGTTTTTGTGTGTGTGACTGATCGTCAGCCATCCCAGCTCCCCAGCAGGTCTGTCTTCAAATTGTCCCTGTGTGTTTTATAGCTGTGTGTGCACGTGTGTGTATGCGTGCGTGTGTGTGTGTGTGTGTGTGTGTGTGTGTGTGTGTGTGTGTGTGTGTGTGTGTGTGTGTGTGTGTAGGGTGGTGACTGAGCTCCATCCATCAGCATTAAGATGGTACATTACTGTTAATGAATGATATTTGTGTTCAGCATGTATGTCAGGAGGGAGGACCAGGGTAGCCAAACAAGCCCTCCCCAATCACCTCACCTCCAGCTCTTCTTTGTCAGCCTCCTTCCTGTTTTGCATTTGTTTTTGTTTTTGTTTTTTTGGACCAACTTATTCCTGCAGCTGCTGTTTTTATTTTCATGATTCTGACTGGAGCAGTAAACTTTAACTCTCGCTAACGTGTTAAGTTTTTTTTTGTGTTTTTTTTTTCGGAAGGTTTTAGCGTTGCGCCGGACTAGGCCCAGAACGGAGAGCGGAACTACAATCAGAAGTGAGCTAAAGGAGACGTTAATGTCCTTCAGACATGACGGCATCAACTGCAGATCCGTCCCGTTTTACACTAGATGATTGCGACTCTCTGCACATGGAGTCACCTGTCAAACGACGGCGTCCATAAATCCTCCTGGAAGGAGGGGAAGCGGCGGGCGCCGGCCGGCCGGCGGCGGCGGCGGCGCTACTGTAGAAGGAGCTCATAATCCACTGCTCACAAAGCGTTATGAGGTTGAGTGCTGATGCAAGCAGAAGCACTTTATGAGTGAGGTGGTGAAGGGGGTGTCTCAGACCTGGGGGGCGGGCGTGGGGGGTGGAGAGGGTATGCAGAGTGAGCTCCGGAGCAGGAAGGAAGTTGTTTTGTCACGGGTCACGAGTGAAACTGGATCTGGATCGGGTTCGGGTCTGGGGAGGTACGTCTGGTCCTTCAGGCTCCGCCTTCTACTTGAGGCTCCGCCCTCATTGACACCCATGTCACATCCTGTCTGTGAAAGAGCAACTTAGCTCCAACAGGACATCATTTTTAAGTTCATGGATGGATGGATGGCTGGATGGATGGATGGATGGATGGATGGATGGATGAATGGCTGGATGGATGGATGGATGAATCAATGATGGCTGGATGGATGGATGGATGGATAAATGATGGATGGATGGATGGATGGATGAATCAATGATGGCTGGATGGATGGATGGATGAATGATGGATGGATGGATGGATGAATCAATGATGGCTGGATGGATGGATGGATGGATGGATGAATCGATGATGGCTGGATGGATGGATGGATGAATGGATGGATGGATGATGGATGGATGATGGATTAATGGATGGATGATGAATGGATGGATGGATGGATGGATGATCGATTGATGGATGAATGGATAGATGGATGGATGAATCGATGATGGATGGATGGATGGATGGATGATGGATTGATGGATGGATGATGGATGAATGGATGAATGGATAAATGGATGGATGAATGGATGAATCGATGTTGGATGGATGGATGAATGAATGGATGAATGGGTGGATGATGGATGGATGATGGATTGATGGATTGATGGACTAATGGATGGACGGATGAATGGATAGATGGATGGATAGATGGATGGATGGATGAATCGATGATGGATGGATGGATGAATGGATGGATGGATGGATTGATGGATGGATGGATGGATGAATCGATGTTGGATGGATGGATGAATGAATGGATGAATGGGTGGATGATGGATTAATGGATGGATGAATGGATGAATCGATGTTGGATGGATGGATGAATGAATGGATGAATGGGTGGATGATGGATTGATGGATTGATGGACTAATGGATGGACGGATGGATGGATAGATGGATGGATAGATGGATGGATGAATCGATGATGGATGGATGGATGGATGGATTGATGGATGGATGGATGGATGGATGGATGGATTGATGGATGGATGGATGGATGGATGATAGATTAATGAATGGATGGATGGATGGATGATGGATTAATGGATGGATGGATGGATAAATGGATGGATGATGGATGCAGCAGCAGATATCCCTAATTCATTATTGTATGCCGTGTTAGATCTGTGTGTGTGTGTGTGTGTGTGTGTGTGTGCGTGTGTGTGTGTGTGTGTGTGTGTGTGTGTGTGTGTGTGTGTGTGTGTGTGTGATAACTGACGACCCACCCGACCAATCAGACGGCTGCATCATCAAACCTCTGCTCTCCTATTGGCTGCCGTCTTTCAAACACAGAATCATTTTTCTATTCCTGACCGCTGGAGAAAGGCAGGAAACCGTTAACGGGGGGAGGAAATCATCTGAATCCAAACCTGCGTCATCGTCTGGATTTAATACCTCGGATGTGATGTCGACCCCCGGGGGTCGGCGGGACGACCCCCACTTAACCCCCCCATGATGTTCCTGTCCTGTTTCACCTTGACCAGCCTCACGTTACACGATTGTGTCAAACAGGAAGCTGACATCAGCGTCAGCTCTGCTATTTCCTCCGGCTGCAGTGAGCCGTTAACAAGCTGGACAAGGTGGGCGAACAGGGTCGGAGGGGGCCGGGGTCGGGATGGGGGGGGGGGGTGGAGGAAGAGGATGATCATAGGATGAATAAGGTAGAGGTGATGAAGAGGCGTCAGTTTAGAAACAGAACCTTCTGGATCTCCTGATTCTGTTCTAAAAACAGGAAGATGGGCTTTCTGTCCGATTCAAGAGGGGAAGGTCACAGGTGCATTGTGGGAGAGACTTCATTGGTTTTGATTCCTCTGGCCTGATTCCAAACAGCTCAGGGGACAGGAAGTAGCAGAGTCAGAAACAGGAAACAGGAAGTTATTAGCTCGGATGATCTGAATGCTCTGGATGTGGAGTACATCAAGAGAACAACAGACGGCCTCTGCACACCTGTGTGTGTGTGTGTGTGTGTGCGTGTGTGTGTGTGTGTGTGTGTGTGTGTGTGTGTGTGTGTCAGTCTGACTGTTCCAGCACCTGCAGCATCAGTCAGTCATGACAACACAACACTTCCTGAAAACATCACAACGTTCAGGTAAACTTCCAATAAAAGGAAACAGGAAGCACCTGAATAAATGACTTTATTGGAGCGTGTTGACGTTCGGCGCTTCCTGCGACTTCCTGTCGTCGCTTCGGTAAAAAAATTCAGCCGAAGCCGGTTTGAATCGAAAAAGAGAAGAAAAAACAACAATGACATGTACTGTCTTTTAATTTATAAATTATATAGAAAAGTCAGAAGATAAAGTCGGGCAATGACGGATGTTGGTTGTAGATGATGACCCAGATTATCACCAAAATCTAATAACTTATATTTAACTGTTTCAAAATTGTCATTAAAATATTTTTTTATCAATCAAAACAATCAGAAACAAACAAAAAAAGCAAAAAAAATTTTTTTTAAATTTTTTTACTGGAACAAAAGAAATAAATTATTCCAGCAGCTGAAGTTCAAATCAGGTCGTTTCTCCAGCATGAATGACATCATGCTAACGTTTTAGCATGGCGTGTTAAGCAAACACGCTTCATATGTGTCCTGTGTTTTGATTGGCTGGATCCCGGTCCAGCTGGCGGGGCCACGTGATTGGCTTTTTTGGCCCCGACTGTTACGTAATATTGTTTCACTAGCATTGTTTTTCTCTGAAATGTGACGCACAAACACACACACACACACACACACACACACACACACACACTTGGATGTTCTCTAAATAGAACCACATCAGGCAGGTGTTTCCCTTCATGGAGAGAAAGATCAGAATAAACTGTTTGTTTCAAGTCCCGCCTCCAGTGTGTTCTGATTGGTTGTTAGCTGGTTTAACTTTCCTATGGAGTAGAAATTTATCCTCCAGATGAATTCAGTTTTATTTTTTGGTGAATTTTCTTTCATAAATCTCGGACTCCTTCCTGGAAATTTCTTGTTCTTCTTCCTGGAGGAGTCGCTCCTGGTGGTGGAAGTCCTTCCCTCTCTCTCTCTCTCTCTGTCCTCCCGCCATCCATCCCCTCTAATCCTGACGCTGTTAATTGAAAGTCAGGAGAGGGCACTCCTGCAGTTTCATTATTAATTTAACACTCAGGGTAACTTAAAGTGCAATTTTCACCCACATGTGGAACAGAAAAATCAATGGCCACAACAGCAGCGAGCATCAAGGTTGATTACTGATGGAGTGACATGTGTGTGTGTGTGTGTGTGTGTGTGTGTGTGTGTGTGTGTGTGTGTGTGTGTGTGTGTGTGTGTGTGTGTGTTGTGTTTAAAACATTTTCACTTTGTTTTGACTCTTCTTGTCACACAGGGATGTGATCAGCAGATTAAAAATGAAACCAAACGGCCCGTGTGTACATGCTTGTGTACAAACACTTTCTCCTACTTTGCCCCGCCCCTTTTTGGAGTACTTTGGTCCGCCCAGATTTGGACCCACAAGATTTTAATCCCAGAGGAAATAATGGCGATTATCCGCTCCCGATTTACCGTTAGCCGCCTGGATTCCACACGGAAACATCTTCATCAAACCCCGTCTTCGTCTTCGTCCCAGTTGGGCGGGTTTTGGGGTTTTATGGGCTCCCTCTACGCTCCTTCCAGACGTGGTTACGGTTTACATCTAAAAACATCTAAAAACATCTCGATCCCCCATCTTGCTCGCGGGGCCTGTCGTGTTTCTCCACGTTTAACCGTGCACATGCGTGACGGCGCGTCTTATTGCCTGCCGTGGTGTGCTTGTTGGCCATGCGCTGAGGATTAAATGGGAGGAAATAAAGGTATATTGCCCAGTAATGCAATCTGTCCTGCGAGCTGAGAGATGAGCGGCTTGCCCTTTTGCGCTGAACGGACTCAGAGATGATTTAGAGCCAGCAGATGGAAAATTCTAATATGTTAGCCTAACCCCGAACGGCTAAGAGCTAATTTATTTCAAACCCTGCCCAAGAATTACAGTTCCTCCTTTCGAACACCTCCCCCTTCTTCCTCCTCCTTCTTCAACAGGAAGTTAAGTGCCAAACTAAAGTGTATTTAAGCCACAACAAAGCACCGGCTTGTAGAATTTATTCCTTCCTTAAAGTCAAAATTGAACTTCATTTAGGGGCAGCAGTTAAGTGAAGATATGCCACTCTTGAGGCGAGGTAACAACACGGAAGTAAAGAGATAAATCGCTAATTTATAGCGAAGGAGATTCTCTGCCAGGAACATTCCTCTCCTCATCCTCTGGTGATGTATGCCTCCGCTTTTTATTTTCCGGCGAATTCCAAGTGCTTTGCACATTAATTTGGTTATCCTAAATTACGACCCAGACATTATGCAGCTGATGCTGAATTACGTCTTGATTGAGGACCACCACCACCACCTCCGCCTCCTCCTCCCTACCTCCTCCTACCTCGCCTCCTCCATCCTTACCTCGGGAGTCCTTCTGGAGTCTCAGTCGGTCTCACCTGCGAGAGGAAAACACGATCCTATCCAGGCTACAGGCAGGGGGAATAAACCCACCTATGCAGATAGAGATGCACCAACTTACCCCCACCTTCCGTCCTTCTTGTTTGCCTCTCGCTGGATGAGCTATTTTGCTGTTATTCCCCCTAAGTGGACATGTCTGTCTTGATAAACACTTTATGCAGATGAGCTTCTACTTGTTTTTCCCGTTTCTTGAGAGAGGGGGAGTGAGAAAGGGAGAAATAATACCTCTCTAATTGACCCATTTGGCTGCCTCCCTGCCCACAGGAGGAGGGAGGGAGTCTCGGCTTTTAATGTTTGATCGGCCTAATTTCCCCAACACATCATTAGTGGTCATCTTCAGCCTCGACTCTTAATAACCTCTTTATGAGGCGAGTGGATGCCGTTAAAAGTCTTTGTCTCTCTCATCCCTCTCCCGGAACCCTCCTCGTCCTCCTAATTAAGTCAGATGTTTCAAAATATGCTAATGGGACGCGAACCTGTTTGAATCGAATAAAGCCGGCGTCTCCTGGACTCTGCTGCCATTTACATAATTTCATTATCAGGTAAAACACACTAATTGTTGAGGGTGTGTGTTTGGCAGAAATGCAGCACTAATTACAAAGTGCGTGGCAGCGCTCCAGAGCCGGGGTGGAGAAGAGCAACAAGCCATTTACACCGGGGCTAATAGATTCCCGAGCCATTCCAGCAGTGTACGCCGATGTTTTATTACACATTGTATTCTAATAATAGGTCACTTCCTACATTCTAACGCACAAAGCAACATGACTGGTGCTCCTGTTCCTGCAGCATCAGCAGCAGTGAAGCTTTTTCTCAGGTGATGATTCAAATGATTTTTTCGGGGTGTCTTTGTCTCCCTTCCCGAGCAAAACAGATCGTATTCAGAGTCTGACAGGTTAGAGCGCATGTGTCAAACTCAAGGCCCGGGGGCCAAATGTGGCCCGCCACATCATTTTATGTTACCCAGAAGAGCATAGACGGTCAGAGTGTCTTAAAAAAAGGTCGAAAATGTGCTTTGAATAAAAACTACATTTCCCACAATGCAGTCATTCATGAAAACGTTTTGAACAAAGTTAATGTCCAAACTTGTGTTTTGATGTTATTTTTCTTTATTCTCTTGGATAGTTTGATCCTTGATTGATGGAGTTCTGTAGGTTTAATAACCTGACATAAAAAAAACAAGCAAACATGTTTTCTGTGCAACTGTAATGTTTGTAACTTGAATAAGTAATAAATTCAGAGTTATTCAACATTAAGGAGGCATTCCATTTATTTTACATTACATTGAGTTACATTTATAAGTTATATCTGACCCTTTGAGGACAGCCGTTATACTGATGTGGCCCTCGGTGAAAATGAGTTTGACACCCCTGGGGTAGAGAAAGAGGGAATAAATTGAATAATGGCAGGAAGGATATTGTGACTTAGAGTTCATGAGCGAAAGAGACTTCCTGTCTGGACTTTTTTGCTAAGCCGTTAGCGGCTAAAGCAACGGAAAAGGGCGAGGAGCTCCGAGATGAAGCTAAAGAACCCGATCTTGACCTCTTGACCTTTGAGCTGCCCTCCCCACTGGATACGCGAGAGTAAACCAACTGTATTTTCAGCCGAAAGAATGAAAAAAATAAGTAATAATAAATAATAATAAAAAATAATAATTATTATTATTATTAATAATAATAATAATAATAAAAATTATTATTATTATTATTATTATTATTATTATTATTATTATTATTAATAATAATAATAATAAATACATGCAATTTTGTCAAAAATCACTAATCGGGACACATGCAGGAGATTAAACCCGACTATCCTGCGTTACCTGCACAGGTGAGAGAGTCTAGTCGCTACACGACTGTAAACCAGCGTCTGCTTTTGTTCTGTCGGTTTGCAGAGAAAAGCTCCACGTCTCTCCGTGAGGCGTTCTCGTTAGCCAAATGATTCCTCAGGGGACGAATGATGCCTCAAGTATTTATTTTATCTTGATGCATCACAGGGAACCGGCTAAAGATTGATCTGGTCGTTAAGAGGACATCCTGCCGCCGCTCGCTCACCGTTTTAGCTTCTTTATCACCTCAAATTCATATTTAATTATCTTTCGCTTTTTATTCCTCCAGTTAAAAGATGCGTTTTTCTTCTTTCCCTGAGCTTTAATATCTCTTTTCTAGGATGAAATGAAGACAGCTACACTGAGCGTTAGCGTTAGCTTAGGGGGAGGGGGGGGGGCACTCATCGCACTTCCTCTGAATCGCTGCTTCCTGTCAGGAGGACGAGGAGAAAACCAGTTTAATGTTGATAAAAACGATTCTTCTGCTGCGTGTCTCCTTTTGTTTGTCGGGTGAGTTGCCAGAGAATGACAACATGTTGACTTCCTGTGTGTGTGTGTGTGTGTGTGTGTGTGTGTGTGTGTGTGTGTGTGTGTGTGTGTGTGTGTGTGTGTGTGTGTGTGTGTGTGTGTGTGTGTGTGTGTGTGTGTGTGTGTGTGTGTGTGTGTGTGTGTGTTCCTGCAGTGTGTTCGTCCACGTCGCCAGCAGCTGTGATCGTCTCTCGTCACGCCATCGAAGTTCCCGGCTGTCCTCAAAGGGCCAAATGTAACTAATAAATGTGACTAAATGTAACTTAATTTAATGTAAAATAAATGTAACTACTCTTTGATGTTAAATAACTCTGGATTTATTACTTATTCAAGTTACAAACATCACAAATACTGGTTGTTTGTTTTTCTTTTTGAATCTATTTCTGTCAAAGTTAAAATGGTCTTAATTGCTTAATGCATTGTGGGTAATGTAGTTTTTGATCAAAGTACACTTTTATCCTAGTCGTGGTGCCGGTCGTCACCTTCCAGCGATTACCCCGTCCCATCTGTACCACCAAACAGGAGCAGGAGGAGGAGGACGGGAGTTTTTCTCTTACAAATTAGAGGATAAATAGATACCCCCACCACCATCACCTCCATTCACCCCCACCTCTCCTCCACCCATCCACCCCGTGCCTAATGACGGGGGCTGGGGAGTGGTAATGAAAAACTATACATCACAATCAGCCGGACAGTCCTATTCATGGCTATGCATTATGCTCACTAGTCATAATCATGGCCGCTCTGACAGAGGGAGCGACGAGGGGGGAGAGAGAGACGAGGTGGGGGTGGGGGGCGGCGTGTGATGGAGGGAGGATGGAGGGAACCGGTGTGGAGAGGAGGAGGAAGAAGGATGGAGCGATGGAGGAGGAGTGAATGGAACAAGGTTAGGGGGGAGGAGTTTGTCTTTTTTA
>NC_090793.1:3062500-3070000 GCF_040054535.1 Antennarius striatus | reverse complement strand
CACCTATGTGTGTGTGTGTGTGTGTGTGTGTGTGTGTGTGTGTGTGTCTGTGTGTTTGTGTGTGTGTGTGTGTGTGTGTGTGTGTGTGTGTGTGTGTGTCCACTGATGATTGATGGGTCTTCTCTCTTTCTTCCAGATGCTTCCACTCGCCTTGTCTTCCACTGCCAGGCCTCTGATTCTGTTTCTAGTCTGTCACCCACACACACACACACACACACACACACACACACACACACACACACACACACACACACACACACACACACACACACACACACACACACACAGATATTGTTTTCCATTTGTCCGTCACGCAGACACACACCGAGCTAACAGCGTACACACACACGTTGGAATCGTCTGAGTGTCACTTTTGTTTTTCCCGACAGTGCAGTTGTCAGGTGGATGAAGGGTGTGTGTGTGTGTGTGTGTGTGTGTGTGTGTGTGTGTGTGTGTGTGTGTGTGTGTGTGTGTGTGTGTGTGTGTGTGTGTGTGTCTTTGAGTAATTACAGTTTCCACAGCATTCCGAATGATGTAAAACCCAACAGAGAGACGACGAGACGTCACGTAAAACAGGGGAATGAAACGTCTTTGTGTTGTAGCAGCGTCCTGATTGGTCAGACCTGAACCAGGAAGCACTCTGTCTTCTACGCCCTATTGGTCCCTGTTAAACACAGTGGTACAGTGGTACGAACGTCTCTACAGTCCTCAACAGGAAAATATTGCCTCTAGTTACGAAAGAAATTTTGAGTTACGAAAGGTAAAAATACAGTATGGGCTGCTACTCGCAGCTCCCACAGGTTCCTGAACGCAACATTCTTACAGCTGCTCTGCCATTGGCTATTACCTAGCATCCTGGCATCCCATTGGCTAAGAGGGATCTCTGTGTGGAGCTAGATAGGTGTCTATGCAGCGTCCTCGTCATTCGGCCCTCGACCCATCAGGTGTTCTGATAGTTTTACGTAAATATATTAACTTTTAGAGTATTCACTATGGACCCCAAGAAAGTACTCTATTCTTTGTTTTTTACATTATGCACGACTCTCATTTATTGTGTAATAATCTAATCGTAACATGTATTTGTTACATGTTTTGATGCATTTTTATGCTTTATAAAACATTTTTGTCTAAATTTTGGGGGTGCTTGGAACAGATTAGGGTATTTTCACGGATATTTTCTACTTACAAAATTTCTTCCAGAACCAATTAATTTCATAAGTAGAGGTACCGCTGTAGAAGCTTTGCAAAAAAAAAAAGAAGTCAGGAACTTAAGTGTGTAACCGGGACTGGTTCTGGTTCTGGTCTTCATGGGGGGGTCGGCTGTAGGCGAACCCGCTGGAGTGTCGCCACGACCCTCCTTTGTTTAGCCGCGTGTGTCGCGTTAGAGACGATGCAACAGCAGCCAGCTGTTAGAAAACAGAGGACTAACTGCCTCCACACACACACACACACACACACACACACACACACACACACACACACACACACACACACACACACACACACACCCACACACATTCATGCATGCACCATGATTCATAGCCCGGTGCGCTGCCTTTTGACACAAAGGCAATCGCAGCAGCAGCCGCTACAAGCCTGGACTTTTATTCCTTTCAATTTGTCTTGCTTAAAAAACAAACCGGCCGTGAGGCGGAGAATAAATAAATAAAGCCACGGCGCTGAGGGAGGTGAAAGGATGAATGAATGGCTCCATCTCCAGTGTGTGTGTGTGTGTGTGTGAGTGTGTGTGTATTGGGGGCTGCAGATGAAGCGTGCATTGCCATTTCTTTGTCTGCATATCTTCGTAGAAGTGTTCACTTTTACTGAGTGTGTGTGTGTGTGTGTGTCTGTGTGTGTGTGTGTGTGTGTGTGCGCCCGCGTTGTACTTATCGGACTTCCTACTTTCCGACCAATCGGTGATCGCTTCGGTGACATTAGCCACATTTCCGCTGCCTTCACTCAGCTTTGATGTCCGATACTTGAACAGTGGATGTTTTCCGTCTTGCTTCAACATACAGTAGCCGGTCGTCATAGCGACACAAGATTTGCGAAGTGGGGTTAAAATTGATTTGTGCTGATGACCAATCAGTGATCAGCAATGTTGCATGTGACCATTTTTTTGCATAACCCTGCTTGTCTCGTGAGTTTCTTTACACGCAGTTCCAACTTTCACCCCTAGGAGGGTTTTCACGACTTAACATCAAGTAGAGGAAACGGATGAAACATGTCCTCCCTCTCTCCCCCTCTGATCTCCCCCCCACCCGTTCCATCTCCTTACTCCCTGGACTGCCCTGTAGTTTTTAAATACACACTTTCCTGACAGCGACGTGACATTGATCCCGGTCAACACACAAACACACACACTCTGAGTCGCACAAGTCAAAACCCAGGAGATCGTTCTGTTAGAAGTGGATTAAGGGTGGGCGGGTGGGGTGTGTGTGTGTGTGTGTGTGTGTGTGTGTGTGTGTGTGGTCAGGCCAGGCCAATAAAGGGAGTGTTTTTTACGACAAGGGAAACGAGCCCGGTGAGAAGCTGCTGGTTCAATACCTCATCACACACGTCAAATTGTGCTGCGTTGACGACACACACCCACACACACACACACACACAAAACAGCAAAAAGTCATTTCATGGCAAACTCTCTCTTTCCTGGTGAAGTACGGTCCACACACACACACACACACACACACACACACACACACACACACACACACACACACACACACACACACACACACACACACACACACACACACACACACACACACACATACTGAGTAACAATCTTCATCTTCTCCAGTATGTGGATTGTTTACAGTCGGGGTATCCGGGCTACAGAACCGGGGGGTAGGGTTCATTGTTTTCCACCAGGATGTGGATTGGGATTGGGAATCAAACCGGCCACCTTCAGAGGTGTAGATTCTCCTACAGCAATTATCTGTCATGGTGGAGAACCAAAGGACAAAGAAAAACTCAAGTTCGAATCCATGAAAATGGTGCGACTGTCGACGTATGCCTCGCTACAGATCTTCTTCTTTCTTCTTCTCCTTTGGGCTTTTCCCTTCAGGGGTCGCCACAGCCAATCAGTGTCCTCCATCTAACCCTGTCTTCTGCATCCTCTTCTCTCACACCAACTACCTTCATGTCCTCTTTCACTACATCCATAAACCTCCTCTTTGGTCTTCCTCTAGGCCTCCTGCCTGGCAGTTCAAAACTCAGCATCCTTCTACCAATATATTCACTATCTCTCCTCTGGACATGTCCAAACCATCTCAGTCTGGCCTCTCTGACTTTATCTCCAGAACCTCTAACATGTGCTGTCCCTCTGATGTACTCATTCCTGATCCTATCCTTCCTGGTCACTCCCAGAGAGAACCTCAGCATCTTCATCTCTGCTACCTCCAGCTCTGTCTCCTGTCTTTTCCTCAGTGACACTGTCTCTAGACCAAACAACATCGCTGGTCTCACCACAGTTTTGTACACCTTTCCTTTCATTTTACCTGAAACTCTCCTGTGAACATAGATTCAGAAAAATTGCTTCCTGCTGATTGGTGGACCTACTTCCTGAGAACCAATGACGACACACTTGTCATTATCAGGCCTGCAGGACATACTGAAATTTGGTTTCTGACATCGTGAAGAGGGAAACGTCGTCGATATGCTGATGACGCTCTGATGTTTCTTTGTGTCTGCGGTTGAAGGACTCCGCAGGCTAGCAAGTTGCTAAAGCTAAGTGTGTTCACTGCTGACCGTCCACGAGGAACAATAAAGGTGATCTCAACCCGACACCGCACACAAACGTGGAATAATCCGTGGTAAATAAGCGCAGGTGCAATAATTCACCACATGTTCAGGCGCACACTCCCATCCGAACAACACGCTCCAATTAACACCTCCGTAATCGGTGCTCCGCGGACCCCCCACACCTCGAGCGGAACCCTCAGAACCCCCCGGCAACCTTTGGAACCGGCGAATCAAAGCGAAGAAAATCTCTCAATAAGGAAGTAATTGGCCCGACCCCGTGACCTCCGGCGCCATACATGTGGAACACGCTGAATCAAAAGCTGGCTACTACAGGACACGCCCACACGGCTAACTAGCGCCTTGCTCGCTTACAAAACACACGCTTAATTCATACAGTGTCACTCGCGCACACACAAAGACGCGTCATTAGCGGCCGCGCGGCGCTCATCGCTCATTAGCCCCGGATTGGTGTGTGTGTGGGGGGGGGTAGGGGAGAAGGGCTCAGCTGATGGGAGGTGAAGTGGCTTCCACGCGCCGAACACGGAGTCGCACAGGCGTGCACAAACAAACATGAAGACGAGCTTCATCTCACGGGGAGAACGAGAAGCGCCGGCGCTAATAAGCACGGAAATGATGGAGAGACTTCCATTCTTCCCCACAGTTTAGACGACTTTAAATGGATGTTGGGACGGAATGATTGGGGCTTTTTTTTAAATTAACAACCGACAAGGGAAGAAAAGGACGTCTGCGCTGCCGAGGCTAGAAAGTTGTCGCAAAGTCTTTTTTTTTTTTTTTTTATTGTGTGTGATTGTATGTCTTTATATATATCATCTTTATTTTGGACTGATCTTCGCTGGAACAGTCGTGCAATGCCAGTGAAACCTCTTCTGTCAATGTTTGCTCACCAGAACAAAAGCAGCGTTTTCATTTTTTTGACTCCACATTTATGTCACGTTTCATTTTAAAGATCATGACAAATTAAAAGAATCTCCATTTTCAACCTGAAAAAATAAGGTTTTTTTGCCACAAATTTATTATTAGTCCATAATATTTCATCAGAGACAGATAGAAAACCGTTTAAACTGTTCTTTGAAAATGATCCGAAACAATATTAGTGATTATTTTTATTTCCCGCTCACCTGTTTTAACATTAATCCATTTTTTACAGAATATTATTACACTTTCTTCAAGAAAGCTATCGAAACAATGTCCACAAACCATTCTTTAATTCTTAGTTTCAGATTATCCCTCCAATCTGGATTAGACTCTGATGCATGCTAGGTTTTACGTCGATGTCATCGTGTCATTATTGTCCGATCATTTCAGAATTTAACCATGAAATTTGAAAGTACTCTTGTACAAATTTAAAAAATAAATAGAAAACATGGCAGTTATGAGCCAAAACGAGATGCTTAAAGACGCTAAACTACGGTTAAGAAAGAGTCTCCCTGAATATTGATTGTTCCAGCTTTAAAAGTAATAAATAAAGACTTTCTTCACCCGGTCTTTGCATTGCAGGACGTGTTATTCATTCCGTACGTACACGCCGCCCTGTATGTTAATGAGACCAGTCTATTTACTGGCGTCCTCCCAGCGGTTCAGGCTGTCAACAGGTGTAAACATGTGATTTGCATTGTTATCAGGGAGGAATATGCATTGAGGGAATAGTTAGGCCTGATTTCACATCAACATGCATTTAAATAGCGCCGCTTCCTGTGAGGGGATGGGGGTGGGGTGGGGGGGCTTTTGCATGCAATTCCACATTAAATGCATGAGATCACATGTTTGACCAGAAGTAAAACATCTTCCCATACAAAACCTCGTCACGCTAGTTAGCCGCTGTGTAGCCGCGGCCATGCTAATATCTCTGCTAATGCCGCGGTGGTTCTCGTTGAGAATTATATTTATCGCTTTATTATGGTCTGGTTTCTATAATTCATAGGAGGCACGCCGCCCTCCATCACTCCCGGGCGAGTCCAGCCTGCAGATGTAATTCACCGAGGTCCGTTATGTCCCCCCCCTCTCCCTCGTCTCTTCCTCCCTCGCTTCCTCTTTTTCTTCCATGTAGTTACGAATCATAATGTTATCCCGGCTGCTGGTTGCGAGTGAACTATTATTGATGTCGCCTTGTGGGTCAGAGGAAGTGTTTCAGTCGCTTAAAGGCTCTGAACTTGGAGTCTCAGTGACTCTGACTCCACCAGAACCCGAACCCAAAACCCAATTTGTGAAAACATTTGATAAATTTTTATTTTTTTAAAAAAGTCTTGAAGATGAGAATCAATTGGCTGCAGAACCAACCGCCAGCGTAGGTTCCATCCATCCATTGATAAGTAACACCTGTGATTGATCAGGATTAATCACGTGATGAAATCTGATTCTCATGGATGACATCACACACTCTCTCTCACGGGACAGTTTCTGCCTGAATATCACGGAATTACAAATAATAAAATGAAAAAGAGGGAAGTAAAAACCAAGCAGGAGGATTCCTCTTCTCTTCCTCCCCGGGGAGCGACTATTTGCTCTGACATTTGCTTTGCCTGCTTGAGTGTTTTCCCTAAATCACCACGACTGCTCCAGGTGGTGAAAGAAGGTGGTGGTGGTGGTGGTGGGGGGGTTGTTTGAGAATAGATGAGACTGTAGAGACGGGAAACTGGAGAAAGTGCTGCAGGGATGGAGAGAGAAATGGATTGCGGGAAGGAAATGATGAAGAAGAAGGGACGAAAGAGGGAAAGTCAGGAGATAAAACAGGCCAACATGTCAGAGCATCTCCGTTAGTTTACAGCAAAGCTTCTTTGTTGCTGAGTGAGTTTAGGTGGGGTATGCGAGGGGTTAATCTTGACATAACCTAAGTAAAAATTGAACGTAATGAAATTAAAATCGTTAAACATTAGATTGTGTGTCGTGAAAGTGGGACTTGTGGCTGAATGTGAGCTGTTTTTCGGTCCTTGACGTGAGAACGTTCAAGAACCTCCTGAAGGTGTGAAGGGTCTGGAAGTTGATTATGACTGAGTGGGGACACTACTTCCTGCTGGCCCCTTAAAGAGCTCTTCATCCTGGACCCCCCACCACCACCACAACCACCACCCCACCCCCAACCATCCAGGAATAGACTAGACCAGACAAATTCAGAGCAGAGGAGTAAAGAGCCTCTTCAGGCTGGTGGTTAATAGTTCTGGAGTGAAGAGCAGAACCGGGGGGACCTCGTTGCTTCCTGACCCCATGAAGAGCTCTCAATCCTGGACTCGGCGAGTTCCAGAGCCCCCTCTCCTCTCCTAGACCTGAAACCTTCCAGTATAGCTGGGTCAGAGCGAACCCCACCCCTCAAACTCTGGAGGTTCAATAATGGGGCCCTGATGAACTCTTCAAGGGGATTAAAAGCCTCCTTTCTCCCCCAGGTCTCCCTTTTCTCCACCCCCCTCACAGTTCAACTTCAGGACTCGAGTCATTTGATCGTCAGTTTCCAGTTCATATAAACGCTGAGGTAAAAATTGCTGTTGATTCGCGACAATTACGACTTTCGGACTTCGGATATAGATGTGGAAGTGGTCTACAACAGCAGGAACGAGCTGTGTAGTATGGAGGGAGTGGAGAGGGAGAGTGGCAGATGAGTGGGCAGATGGAGTGAAGTGGAGGTGAAGCGATGCAGAGATCAGAGGAGATCAGGAGGGGAGGGCAGGATGCTGAAGTCCCATCCTGAGCCCTGCCGATGCTTCACCGTCAAATAACAAGACACAATTCATCCAGGCTCTGATT
>NC_090793.1:3015000-3052500 GCF_040054535.1 Antennarius striatus | reverse complement strand
AGGAAGTGCCAGCAGTTATTGATTGAATGGAGGGATGGGAGGAGATGGGGGGGAGAGAGGGTACAAAAGAGGAAGACGGGGGGAGAGAGACAGCGTGGCAGACAAGAAGGAAATGTGACAAGACAGGGTGGCGACATGGAACATAGAATCACTGTCTGCAAGGGTGGAGGAGGGGGAGGAGTGTGTGTTCATGGGGGGAGGAGGGTTGATGGGTGCCATGTGTGTATATGGAAGTGTTTGCATGGTTGTGTGTGTGTGTGTGTTTTGTGTGTAGGGGGCTGGGGGGGATATGTCACAGGGTGTCTGATCTGGATGCACCGCACATACGCTGTGCATTATTGAGTCGGGTTAGTGTGTGTTTCCTGGTTCACAGAACACACCCTCGTTCCGTCGTCTTTGTTGGATTTTCACAATAAGAGTCTTGAACGTTAGAGATGCGACAAAGGAGCGTCGGTTCCGTCGGGATGATTAAATAGGTGCGAGGAGGGGAACATGGGATGATGTCATCGTGATAGCGTTTTTTGTTATCGCTGTGACGATAGAAAATGGGGTTCTCCTCATGGGGGTGTTGGGGTGGGGGGGTTCTTTCGGTGAATTTTTATTCCAGTCGGAGTCACAAAAACAAGGCGGCAGCTTTTGAGCTGCAGGTCCACAAGAAATTGGAGTCAATGGTGTTGGTCAACCCTGACCTCGTGTAACCCCAGGCTTGTTTGGATGGAGTGTGTGTGTGTATGTGTGTGTGTGTGTGTGTGTGTGTGTGTGTGTGTGTGTGTGTGTGTGTGTTTGGACCAAAAGTAACAAGCTTTATTCCCTAACAATGCTCCGCCATGCCCTCATTACACACAGGTTAAAGTGGCACTCAGCCTGTCTAGATGGCTAAAGAGCACGCACACACACACACACACACACACACACACACACACACACACACACACACACACACACACACACACACACACACACACACACACACACATACACACACACACACACACACACACACACACACACACACACACACACACACACACACACACACACACACACACACACACACACACACACACACACACTCCTACGTCCATGTAAGAACAGACTGAGGCTCGGTTCGTTTCTGACCGGGCCACAAGCCCTCAATCAAAGAACAGCGCAAGGGAGATGGTGTGTGTGTGTGTGTGTGTGTGTGTGTGTGTGTGTGTGTGTGTGTGTGTGTGTGTGTGTGTGTGTGTGTGTGTGTGTGTGTGTGTGTGCGTGCGCGTGTGTGCGCTATTAATTGAATTTAAAGCGGTCTAAACTTTGCTGCCGTCTGACAGGCCGATAACAAGAGCTTAGTGTGTATTGTTGTTTTTAATGCTGCCTTTTCTTCTGATGTTTTCAGGATGAAACACACACACACACACACACACACACACACACACACACACACACACACACACACACACACACACACACACTGGTTCTCCACCTCTCTTCTTTAGACTCAGTTTATGAATCTTTTTTTTTTCTAACTTTGACCTAAAAGTTTCTGTTCACCTTTAATTATCATGAAAATGAATTAATGGAAAAAATTCAGGGAATAAAGAATTAATACATTTATCAGAACATAGCATCACCAAGAAAAAAATCCAATGCAGAACAGTTTAATTGGACATAAATAAAGGAATTTTAGCGCTTAAATTTAATTTTTTTAAAAATTTAAATTTAAAAAAATTAAATTTATAATTTAACCTGGAAAATTGAAATGAAATCATTTTCTCACCCATAAACTGCCATCCAAAAACATTTACATGGCGAGAGGGTGACGGTATCTGGGGGTCCGGGGTGAGTCGGGGGTGAGTCAGGTTGCCCCCCCCCCCCCCCACCTGTATATCTGCCTTGTTTTCACACAGGTTCTATAATAGATTCCCGTCGATCCGGCTTCATCCATCCCTACATCAAATATTTAAACTCTTGTATTAGTGCTTGTGTCATCCCTTCAAACACCCACAGCTTAGGGCGCAATCTCTCCCCCCTTCTCCTCCCCCACCTCCTCCCATCTCCTCCCCCCTCTCTACTCCTTCTTATTTCCTTTCTCTCTCCTCATCTCCACCTCTAATATCCACGGCGTTATCACCTGCTCTCCCTCCGCCAGGCCATCGTTTTTTATATTTCCAATACTTTCCTGGTGAAGGAGTGTGATGGAGGGGAGTGACATGGAGGGAGGTGTGTGTGTGTGTGTGTGTGTGTGTGTGTGTGTGTGTGTGTGTGTGTGTGTGTGTGTGTGTGTTTTAAAACTCCCCTGTTCTTTTCAGGGTTTTTCGTCCCTTTCCAATCTGAAGAGGCGAAGCTCTTACAGATTGCAACAAGCAGGGGAGGGTTGATGGGAATGGAGAAAGCAGGATCAAGCAAGGAAGGAGGGGTAAGGGAAAGGGAGGCAGCGGCGCAGGCGGAGGCAGCGGCGCGCTTGAGTGATGTCTTTCAAGAGGAGCAGTCTAGCTTGTCAAATCGCCGGCTTGCAAAATGAATTGGCATATCTGTCGGGGGCTCGGCGTGGGGAAGATGTCGCGCCGCGGCGTTTCATATTCCTCGATAAGGCCAAATAACGCAATTGTCAGCGAGACAGAGGGAGTGTGACAGAGAATGAGAGAGTGGAGGCAGTTAGAGAGGGGGGAGTCGTGGAGGGCTGGGGGGGTGGGGTGCGGAGAAACCAGGCAACAATGGAGTGAGCGTGACAGACAGAAGAGCTTTTTTTACACCTGATATCCCGCTGCTCCCGTCGGCGCCCGTAATGCCAACCTTTTTCAACGTGAATCCGCCCGCTTCAATCCGATTGGCTGCCACTGAAGGTTTCCCACCTTGAGGCTAAAAAGGGGAGGCTAACACCATGACCTGTCTATTCTGCAGGGATTATTATGGGGGGGGCATATCGGCTTCAGACAGAGCACAAGTAAAGTAAATGTGAGGATGATGGGAGAAGGTAAGCCGGACTTAAAGCCTTTAATATCGTAAGAGAAGCGCCTGAGCCTCGTGAGCCGGCGCTGATGTGGCCCCACCCCCTCCAGGCCTCTACAGATTCGATATTACACCTAAAACTCACTTCAGAACCTTTTGAAATGTGGAAGTCAAGTCAGGACGTCCCAAATGGAGCCTACAGAATGATCATAGTCTTGGGTCTTGGGTCAGACTCAATGGTGGACTTTCAGGTGCACCACGGAGGGATTTTGGGCAATCTGCTTGTGCCAGGATCCCCAGAGTTATTCTGGAAAATGTTTCCAGGATTTCAGAGCTTCTACCTTTACCAGGGGGTGGGGGCGACAGGGGTGGTGGTGGTGGGGGGAGGGGTGATATGTCACTGACTGGTTCGTCATCGTCCAGCAGTAGACTGCACTTTGGTTTGGGTCTGACAAACTGAGACTTGTTTGCTCAGTGGAAGTCCAACAGGGAGAGTATCGTTAAGGGAGACCACTGTCTCCAGGGCTGGTGATGAGGGCTCACACACACACACACACACACACACACACACACACACACACACACGCACACACACACACACACACACACACACACACACACACACACACACACATGCACTTCACTATGTGACAAACTCAGGACGGCTGTTTGAAGCGGAGTCCAGTCGGAGTGGACACTCCGGTCTTGTTTAGCATCACTGCTGCAGGTGTTCCCGTGTGATGATGCTGGATGTGGAGGAATGGAGCGTCACCGTTACTGAAGAATATATAAAAACGAAATACGAAATGCTGTCAGAGTGTGGGCGCTTCTCGGAGCCCACTCATACATACATTATTCTAAGAGCACATAGAGATAAATGAAAGCAAACCAGGCGGCGTCCTGAAGGGGATTATTCTACGACCGTCCAGATTTATACATAATTAAAACTTTAAGGAGAAGATTCATGACATCTACTCGTGAAGTTTTCACCTTGTTCATCTGGTTGTCATCGATTCATGTGGTAAAGCAGCTCCAGAGGAGTCTGCCATATGACTGTTGGCTAATACTGCTAGGATGCTAAGCTAATATCATTCAAATTGGTGCAAAAAAAAAAGGATAAAACAAACAGCTAATGAAGTGTTTCCTTTGGTCAAACACGGTTCTAACAAATATATTTATTAAATTCAGTTTTTATTAGTGTTTCTACTCGAGAGGTGATTCTTTTCTATAGTCTAGTCGGCTGCTCTGGTACCAAATGTGGTTCTGACTGGATTAAATGAAATGGTACCAACATAATTCAGTCAAGACCCTCGGACAAATCAGGTTCAGTACCCAACTTCTCAAACCAGCGGGTCGGAACCCAACTCAAACGTTCAAATCAGACACCAGTGTTCATTAATGATGAAAATCCATTGCGTCCAATTCTGTTAATCTCTTCTTCTTTTTCATCTCTGGAGGTGTTTTTTGTTTTTAATTTATTGAGTTTATTTATTTCCGGACATGTTAATATAACAGACTTCACACCTTCATCGCATTTGCAAAATCAACAACAAAATCCGAAGAAATAGGGGGAAAAAGGACTGACAGGTTGAAGCCATTAGGCTTGTGAAATTTCTGTCCCCAAGAATCAACAAGCACCTCTCTCATGACAATATGCTGTCAACCAATTCAGACATTAAATGTTTTCAAACCAGTTCATACATTTAATTTTGAAATCAACTCAATATGATGACGATGAAACCAGAATTAAGTTTGATCTGCGGCTTGATCGGACTCCAGTTTCTGGTTGAAATATTATTTTTTTATTGAAAAAAAGATGAGGTTTCCTCTCAAATGGGTTTTAAATTAGTAGCAGAGATCGGAGCGCAGTTTTCTTTCTTTTCTTTTTCTTTTTTTTTTTTTGTCTTCACCAACTCTTGCCTTTTTCCTCCATCTGTCTTCCCCATCTGTGGTCGGCCCATTAGCTCCAGGACCGGTGGACTATGACAGGGCGGCCTGGTCACGGCGACACACGGCTGTAACATGGATGGTGCCTTTCACATTAGTGTGGTGAACAAGGGGAACAGGAGCAGGAGCCCTTCCATTAGCACCTCCCACGATCTGCCAGCATCCTGACAGAGGGAGAAACGAGGAGGAGAGAGAGCAGCGCTGTGGACCATGTTCTCAAATGGCTGCTTCTGAACGGTGTGACAGTGACCCGAGCCATAGATTGGGCAGCGTTATCACTCCATATGAGAAAGAGGGGTAGTAGAGGATTCACACAATTAAAGTTAAATTTTACCCTTTAAAGCCCGAACCATGAAAAAAACTGCCAGGAAAATCTAATTTTTGGAAAACTAGGGGGGAAAAAAGGCAAATATGTATATACATATGAGCTTTAATTTGTAAAATTACGGCTAAACCAAGACATTTTTCACATGGAAAATGCAGTTGCATGTATCTGATTGTATACATTAAGTTTTTTAGGAAAAAAAAAGAAGTAAAATTTGCGATGTAGAGACTCTAATGTCATCATACACAAGTGTACAATGAAATTTTTAAAGACAACTCTTTGTGCAAAAACTCAGGTACAAAGGAACAAGTATAAAAAACAGAACCCAGGTAAAAGAACAAGCAATGGTATGCATATGTTTACAATGAGTCGCCAAGAGTGAAATGTGAAACAAATATATGTTTGACTTTAAAGGGTTAAAGAAAGAGTTTGAAAAGGAAAAAAAACAATGAAATTAATAAACCATTAAAATAATTATTGTCTCTTCTGTTTCTTTTGTCAAGGATGAAAGAAATGAATAATGATGGGATGAGAAAAATGTGCCGCAGATAGGCTAAACTAAACCTACTCTCAGTTTTAACTAACCCTGAACTGCACTATAACGCTAACCTCCATTGTTGTTTCTTCCTCCATTCATTCCTACATGTCCCATAATGCATCTGCAGAGAAGAGATGATCTCACATTATGTGTGAATATGATGCATCAAAGGTGTTGAATATTAACTTTCTGGCACAGATAAAAACACGACTTAAAACTTTGATTCATCTGGAATAAAAATAAAAAAAAGGCCAACTTTCCTTTGACCTTTGTCTTCTCTGTATCGTCACGTGTCACCGAGGCGGAGCTGTTGAAATGGATTGCACAACATTTCATCAATGCTTTGCTTTTTAACATTTCCTCTTCATCTCCGAGGGAAACGGTGACGTCTCTTTTGATAAAGTGATCAAATGATGAGGGTCTCATTTGCTGTGATCACAGGGCCACCGTTCCCCAAGACTATCTGTCGCCGCCTTTATCTTCTCGCGTCGCGTGTCGGCGTCTCCCTCGTCTCCTGTCGGCTCGCTCGTAATTTGATGTTGGGATGCTCGTTATGGCCGATCAAAGGCAGCCATCTGTGATCTGTCAGCTTCCCTCAGACAAAGTGGGAGGTGAGAGGAGATGATCTACAACATGCATATCACAGAGGGAGCGACGGAAAGAAAGAGAAAGAGTCAAGGAGAAATGAATGCTCCAACTTGGACAAAGGAATGGGAGAAGGAACAGTAGAGAACTCTCCAGGATCCCAGTGGGGGAGCTGGAAGGTCTTTATCAGGCATGGATGGATGGATGAAGTTTGCACAGATGGAGAACTACGTCTGCACAACGGCCCATTCTCACAATGTCAAACAAAAGAAAGAAAAGTTCTGGTTTCTACATTTTTATCCCATCTCACACCAAAATTGAACGGGTTCTCCTCCGGCCAGAGATCCTTCTTTCCACCATTTTTCATCCAAATCCATTTAGTGATTTCTCAGTATCTTACCAATGCTGCGTTCAGACTGCAGGCAAATCAGTTTTCCAATCAGATTCCCTTTCATATCCGATTTTTTTGGGCTGACTTTCCACACTGTTTTTAGAGAGTGTCCAAATAGGATCTTGCTTTGATCAGACTGGACCACATTTTTGTACGAAGTCGCTGTAGCAACGACGTCACGCTCTTTCTTCTCGCGTAGAGTGAAGTCACGGATAGTCAAATCCGATCTGTGTTTTTGGAGCTGTTCAGACTGAGATGCGTCTGTCAAAACGCGATTTTGGAACTACACTAATCTCTCGCTCATTCGCGCTTGTAGATGCACGGCTTCGCTACACTGATGATTTTTAGTAGGTAGTCATGTGATACCATATGCGCATGCTATTGGCTGACAGCATCCAGAAGTGCGCTGTGTTCCGAGACTCACGGAATGCATCGCACTTCTGTGTGCTAAAGAAACACTTTAATACAGAGTTCATGAAAAGACACTACAGATATAAGGTGGTTTAATATCAGTATGGGGAGGGTTCATAAACTCTTAAGTTATCGTACATAATAAAATATTGCAGAATTTCGTTTTTCATGGGTGGTCCTGGAACGCATTAACCGTGAGTAACGAGGGATTACTATAATGCCCGAAAGTGCTTTCAATCCGCAAAAATCTGATTTTATGTGGTATGTGACTGTTCAGACTACATAAGAGCCTTTCGTTCATTCGTTCTAGAGCTGAGTTGACTGGAGGACGAACGCTGAAGAAATGCCTTCACGATGAGCGCTAGTAAACATTAGCTGTAGCCGATCTATGCTAACTAATTGGGCAGAAATGGCTCCCAAAGGTTCACGGTAGTGACCGTCCAATAAGTGCTCCTCTGATAAGTGCATCACGTGCCAGATGTCACATGACGGTGGCGATGAAGGGCACGCATTACATGGAACAAGACACAGATATGGACAGGATGGGGACGCCGCAGACATGTAATGGTACGAGACCCTCATTATGAGGGACAAGACGTCGCAGAGGACGGGACATAAAGCGATCCAACCCTCTCAAGAGAGATAAAAGAGGCCGGAATGACAGCGGATGAGAGAGTCGGGGAAAGGACGGAGGGATGGGCGAAGGTGGGATGAAATAGGAGGACGAGTCCACTCAGAGAGAGCCTATCGCTCAAAGTAATGATGATGTCTTAGTTGGTTAAAAAGCAGTGTTAAGTATTGGCTGTGTTGAATATCAGGAAGAGGCGGCTCCGAGAGATGGATGGCATCTTAAGTAACAGCATCCTGATAGATATGTTGGCGCTGGAGGCGGGCATGACGCGTGCTGTAAAGAGAGAAGGGCGTGGAATATTACGGGGGGGGGGGGGGGGTTCTACTCCAACGTTACAAAAAGAGAAATAGCGCAGAAACTATTTGGATGCCAGGGACCAAACTGGAGGTCAGGGGGTTTGGCGTCCGCCGTAGAGCCAGGAAATAGATGGACCCTCATCACAGTCTTCATCCGCTCAGTGTCCTGATGGCAACTTCTACCCGTCCGACCGAACTGAAAGCTCAGGGAGGGGGGTGAGAGACGGGCTGGACAATCTCCCACATAGGTCCATGTGTTTCCAGGTGTTTCCAGGTATTTCCAGGTGTCCACAACTTCTTCTGTGGAGTCGTCCAGAAGCTCTGGTTGTAATCGTCACAGCGTGGAGACATGGACACAGACATGAAGGACACCCACCTACCATCTACCAACAGGATAGATGGATGGATGGATGGATGGATGGATGGATGGATGGATGGATGAATTGGTCACATTTATTCTTGAGGCGTGACTGGATGGATGGATGAATCGATGATGGATGGATGGATGGATGGATGATTGATGATAGATGGATGGATGGATGGATGAATCGATGATGGATGGATGGATGGATGAATGGATGGATGGATGATTGATGATAGATGGATGGATGGATGATGAAGAATGAATGGATGGATGGATGGATGGATGGATGGATGAATCGATGAATGGATGGATGGATGGATGGATGGATGAACTGATGATGGATGGATGGATGGATGGATGGATGAATCGATGATAGATGGATGGATGGATGATGAAGAATGGATGGATGGATGAATGGATGGACGAATGGTTGGATGGACGAATGGATGGATGGATGGATGGATGGATGGATGGATGGATGGATGGACGAATGGATGGATGGATCAATGGATGGGTGGTTACATGGATGGATGGAAGGGTGATGGATTGATGGATGGATAAATGATGGATGGAATTTATCCATTCAGATTTTTAACAGTTTAATAACAATTTGTTTTTTGTTAACAGAGTTTGTTTGTTTGTTTGTTTGTTTGTTTGTTTGTTTGTTTGTTTGTGATTCTGATCAAACAAACAAAAACAGACAAACATTCAGCTCTAAAACTTCCTCTTAACCATTAGACTGTCGTTACCCTCCCAGGGATATTTTGTCTATTGGGACTGAAGACCCCCCCCCCCCCCCCCCACACACACACACACACACACCAACCACTCCAATAAGTGTTTTTCAATTACTGCTGTCAGCCGATAATCATCTAGTGATGAATAGTGTGATATCCAGCCTTTATATTCATCTGCCTCCTTTGTTAGATTGTTTCGAGACAAGTGTGTGTGTGTGTGTGTGTGTGTGTGTGTGTGTGTGTGTGTGTGTGTGTGTGTGTGTGTGTGTGTGTGTGTGTGACAGTAATTTATTTTCTTTTTATTTACAAAGTGTAGAAGGTGATATTAAATGAACGGCAGAGCTAATGAATTTTGCGATGTTTAATTTTTCATAACACAAACGAATATAAATGCTGCTTTTCGGAACAATTAACCCGTCTGCTGTCGTTCCTGAGACGAGCCGGAAGATTTTATTTGGATCAAATATTTAAGATTATTACTCATCGAGCATAATTATTGCAATTTATTTTTCTTTTCCAGTTCTTTTGGTTCTAATAAGGAAAGCAGGCCTAATATTACCATTAGAAGCATTATGGAAATATAGTATTATGCAGAAAGCATGTAATTGCTCCAAATGAATGACCAAACAGAGCAGATGAGGAAAACACTGATTTTATTACATTTGGGTCATTATAGCAGAAGCAGAGTGGTCAAATATTAACACTGGGAACGTTTTAAGTGCTCCTGTGGACAGGAAATGGAGATCACTCCAATTTAAATGCTTTAAAGAGAGAAAACAATAAAATACTTATGAAGTAATATGATTGTTAGGTGGGGCTGTTTTCTTCAGGTATTTATTCTCTTAAAGCTGAAGTAAATTACATGTTATGTTTTCTGTGATCTGTTATTTGGGTTGTTTTGTGATTTTTTTTACGTCTTTCAATATGACATACAGTTGTACCTCTATTTACGAAATCAATTGGTTCTGGAAGAAATTTCTTAAGTAGAAAATTTTATAAATAGAGACGCATTATCCATGCAAATGCCCTAATCCGTTCCAAGCCCCCCCAAAATTCAGACATAAATGTTTTATAAAGCATAAAAATGCGTCAAAACATGTAACAAATACATGTTACGATTAGATTATTACACAATAAATAAGAGTTGTGCATAACGTAAAAAACAAAGAATAGAGTAAAGAATAATAATGATGGTCATTTACCTTTTATCTGCTGTCCTCATTGTTTTTTGCCCTCTTTGGTTCATGCCCTCTTGCCCCACCATGAACAACAGAGTGAATTCCAGTCCTCCTTCTGAACTTCTCCAACCACCCACGCGACGCCTTAAACTCCTTAAACTTCCTTTTGTTTTAATAACGTGGTGATTGTAGATGCATTACGGCCATATTCTTTGGTGAGATCAACCAAACGCATCTCTTTCTCATGCTTTTCTATCATCTCTTGCTTTGTTTGTACGGACAAAAAAACTCTTTTCTTCGTCTTTTCTTTTCCTCTTTTCTCCGTCACTTTCTTGGGGTCCATAGTGAATACTCTAAAAGTTAATATATTTACGTAAAACTATCAGAACACCTGATGGGTCGAGGGCCGAATGACGACGATGCTGCATAGACACCTATCTAGCTCCATAGAGGTCCCTCCTAGCCAGTGGGATGCCAGGATGCTAGGTAATAGCCAATGGCAAAGCAGCTATAAGAATGTTGCGTTCAGGAACCTGTGGGAGCTGCGAGTATCAGCCCATACTGTATTTTTACCTTTCGTAACTCGAAATTTCTTTTGTAACTAGAGGCAATATTTTCCTCTGGTTATGGGTCGTTTCGTATCTTGAAAATTTCGTATGAAGAGTAGTAGAGGTACCACTGTATTGCTAAAGGTAATTCAACAGTTTGGTAAGTACTGTCTCTTTAAGAGAGAGGTGTGCTGTGGGTCCATGTGACCTGTTACAAGGAAGTGGATTCACTAAACTCATTTTCTGGATGTTGTCACCTAGCCGTTACTGCTCTGTGCTTTCATCGGTTTCTTGCTTATGTAAGTTAGAGAGAATGTGATGACTTTGATGCATATCTGACAGTTCATTGGCTGATAAAGTTCAAGTTAATAACATGCTAATGCTTGGATTTGTACATTTCAAAAGCAGATTTTTTTTAAAATAACCATCACTTTAACGGAAATAAATACGACTTCCCGTGTGACCACAAAACGACGAACGTTCCACATATTCAGGGTGGAAAGTGCCACAAAGTAATTTCCAGGAAACAATAAAATAAAATAAATGTGCAGGCAGAGAAAAGACTCCCTCTCCTCCACCCCCACCCCTCCCTCGGCCCTCTCCATCTATCACATCCAGCAGGTACCACAGGCCACTGACCAAGCCTGTCCTCCCGTCATTAGCCCCGCGTTCTCCCCACGCGATCCGTGTGGCTACCCCTGTCTCCTCTCTCCAGCCTGACACCCCATAATAATATCTCTTTCAACCTTCACACCGTGATAAATAGGAGTGCGCAGAACAAAAGGGGCTGACGGGGGGGGTTGGGGGGTGGAGGAGGAAGGGGGGAGAACAGAGGGCTTGGGGGGGGAGAAGTGTTTCTATTACTGGAGCAAAGATCAGCCTGATATGAAAAGTTTACAGGATGTGGACGATCCTGACAGTCCTGTCAGTCTATCTGACTTAATTCTTCTCTACAAAGGAGAGAAGGTTCATTAAAGAGAACAGGCCTGATCTAAACTTGAGATCAAATCTGTCGGGAACAGCAATAGATCATCGACATATATACGCGATTACAACAAAGTGGGGAAAACGTTGTAAATGATTCAAAATTATTTTTGCTGGGTGGATGAAGCTTCGCCGTGACTGTGACTGGAGCTGGTCGGTCAATGGTTCAATCGCTTTCCTGCTACTTTGAACCGCTAGCTGCTAGCGACGACTCGCGCGCCTCAGAAGATCAACGCCGTCCTCGTGATGAATGGCCGACATCCTCCACGACCCGCTCTGGAGACGATCCCCATGACGACGGCGAGCGATGAGAGAAAGAGAACGGCAGTGCAGGAGGTTGGACAGTCACTCATTAATGTTTTCCAGACCTCCTTCCCCACTCTATCATTTTCCTATTTTTAGTTCCGTGTACAAATATATATATACTGCATAAATCAATAGTTCCGGATATATACATGTAATGTTGTGACAATTATATAACATAATGCATAATTATGTAATGTTAACTTTTTATTTTAAAAAGCTGCTGCTTTTATCCACTTTAAATCAATGGTAACACAAAATAAAATTTTAAAAAACTTGGTTGAAAATTATACAAATAAAACAGAAAAAATATTTGAATCGCTCAAATAAATGATAACAAAATGTTTTTGAGCTATCAGTTGTACTTCAAAATTAAATTTGTACAGTTTAAGTCGCAAATCTGCTTCATCTCCTTTTTTTCCCCCTGCAATCGCTTTAATGATGTGTTTAATTTCAACTTTATTTCAATAAAAATAATTTTTAAAAAAGTCTTCATCGCTCCATCTTCGTCTTCTTGATTCATTAAATCTTGCAAATAGCGATAATAAAGAAATCAAGCGATGGAATCATTATGCAGGTTCCCCAAGAGACCAGTTTGAGTTTGATGTTTAAGTCATAATTAAAAAGTCTCTCTCCTCCCTGCTTTCATAACATCTGTATGATTTATTAGGACCGCAACAAATTACACCCCACCCAAAGAAAAATACTGTATTGTTTGAATGCATTGCGTGTGCGACACAAATACAAAAATGGTGACCGATATAATTCCTTTTTTGCACTAAACAGCATATTTTACTTGGAGTCTTTCCAACTTTTCTCCACTTCAGACCTCCCATTCATCCATCCATCCAATCCATCCATCCATACATACATCCGTCCATACATACATCCATCCATACTTGCTGCCCTCAGTCTCTCCTCCCTGATTTAAGAGTTTTCCTGGTGGCTTTGACACGTCAGTATTTCTACCAGAGAGGATTAGAGCTCAGAGAGAGATATCCATGATGATTCAAATATAATAGCTCCCTCTCTAACCGTCGTGTACGGTTGCAGAGATTAATAATTGTGTGTGTGTGTGTGTGTGTGTGTGTGTGTGTGTGTGTGTGTGTGTGTGTGTGTGTGTGTGTGTGTGTGTGTGTAGGACCTGTGTGGCTACACATTACAGAGCAGACAGTAATATCTGCCATGCATACATTATCCACCCTCCCTATTATCCAGAAATCAGCTGCTGAAGAATTAAAGTGTGGCTTCTCTTGGTCTCGTTCTGTTTCTGAATGGATCAGACCACTCTGCGACCCCCTCCCCACCCACCTATGATGTCCCCCACCCCCCCCCAGTCAGAGGTTAAGATAGCAATCAGGATGTGGGCCTCAGATGGAGGAAGACATTTTAATATTACTTTAATATTCACAGCCGCTGATAATTGTTAAAGGACGGTTTGCTCCTCTCTGATTGGCTGTAGATGTTCCAGTTAGCTTCCTGCCTACGAGGAGGAAGTCAGGATGCTAATGTAGCTGCTGGAATGCTAGCTAGAAATTGTTTTTATTCCTATAATCACTTCTGTTGTCAGCCAGACGATAGATGTTGTTCATTTGCCAGTTTCCAGGATTCGGAGATTATTTCTTTTCCACCTTACAACTGATGTAAAGTGACATCATGATCATTTTATACTGATGCAGTTGTCATGGCAGCAGCAGAAGCAAATGTACTAAATTAGAGCATCCACCTTCATGGACATCAAACACTGCCTGTGCTTCAGGAGTACAGCTGGTTAACCCTCAACTGTTTCACTGTGTGAACCCGGACTGGTTCACTGTGTGAACGTGGACACATCTGGTTGGGCGGCGGCTGGAGGTGTGAGCAGGAAGCCTCCTCATTGGGTAACTCATTACATTCACGGGTGACAAAACATTTTCCTCTGTTTTCTTGGAGATTTGAAAGTTTAAAAAAGACAAACAAAAAAAAAAAAAATTTGTCGATAAGATTCCAGATTAGGAACAAACCAGCGTTAAACGAATAAAAACGCCAACCGCGCCGCCATCGCTGAGAAGCGACAGAGTCCAACTTTAATCGGAGCGGCCCCCGCCTCCTCGGGATGTGATCTACACCTGAGGGGGCAGAAAGAAAGTAAAGGAAGTTGACACCAAAGTAGGTTTCCTGCTCTGCATGCTGCTTGGCGTTATGCATCAATCTATCAGGAGGCCTCATTACTATTCACGCACACACACCTGCACACACACTATTCAGATTCGAAGCTACAGCGTGCGGGACGTCGGGGGGTGCAGCGGCGACACCGGTGACCTTTTCAATCATTGCTGGACACTTTGAGCCGGTAGTGAATCCATCTCGGCGAGCCGGTGTGATGGGTCGTTCCTGACGCCTGTCCGGCCTCCGCAGATCTACCGTCACACTCGTGCGACGCGTGCACATTACATCCATTCACTCCTGTCCCGCCACAGCCGTTCCTGCTCTGATTGGATCGCAGTCGGGGTAACGCAGGTGTTTTCATGAATAAATATCCACCAACATCCTGCAGGTAGCTGTCAACCGGTTTATACGGAAAACAAAAATGTTAATATTAGCGGGTTTTTTTTCTTCTTAGGATATTTATCGGAAGTGGCCGAGGAGAATCAAAAGACATTTTCCGCCTCTAATGGATCATATTATTTAAAAATTAACCAACTATGGCTACTGATTGGCTTTTAGCGACAGAAATAAAATGCTAACACACACACACACACTATGAAGTTAAGTCCCCTCGCAGTATCCGGTGTTCCGTCATGCATCCAGCCACACTCCTGGTTAATTATACACACCATTAATTTATTGCTTTGTGTGTTTATTGCTTATTAGCTCTCCAGAGGGAAAGAGAGAGAAGAGGACACCAGTACATTCCCAACGGAGCTCTCTCTATAATTTATAACGTAAACCCCCCCCCCACAAGCTGGGAGCAGGAGTTTAAGAGGAGGTAGCATGACATACATGTAGCGTAACTATTAGCAACTCAACCATAAATAGAAATACGAAAAAAAAAAAAAAAAAAAAGCTTGACGTTTTCAAACCAATGTGATTTGAGTTCTTGAAACTTACGATGGAAGACATCAAAGCTGGCACCACCTCCTGGTAGCGTTATCAATACGTGACTTAAAAAAAAATACATCGCAATTGTAGAGACTTTCGGACTCACATCGGTTGCCTAAACTGAAGAGGAAACGTTAGCACTTTTGCTAAACTAACAAGTACGACTGAAACGCAAATGCTATTCTGTGCGCATGTCTAGCAGTTCTACGCTAACTGGACTGCGTAGCTTTGGTGTTCAGATCATGCCTGTTCATTTCTATGTGGATGAAGCTCTTGTTTAAATGTAGTTTAAATGTTGTTTCTGTCAGTAAAAGAGAGTCCATTTCTGTTGAATTTCCATAAAGCCTAATGGTCAAGTTCAATCTCTTGAGGATAAATCCAACGGACCAGTCATTCACGTAAAGACGTGATCATTAAATCCAGTCCGTCTGACTGATCCGGTACATTTATGTCTTCCTCCGTTGGGCTCGACTTTCTCATTTATTTCTTTTTGCTTTTCAAGTTTCCAGGAGTGAGAAATCAAGCACACACATACACACACACACACACAAAAAAAGAAAAGAAAAATTCCACTCCCACCCCAAATAATAACCTCCATAAAGAGCCGACAACAGACGGAAAAGTCAGCAGACACCTACACAAAGAGGAGGAGGGAGCGCGGCCGTCGGATAACTTAATAGAGGGATCGGACGGAGGCTGAAAAAGGAAGAGTGAAATCATTAGGATGCAAATGAGCGGGAACGATTAGCATGTGTGTGAGAGAGATTGAAAGAGATGCCGTATGAAAGGCGGACGAGAGATTGAGACGTCTCGGCTTTCACCGGGGTTTGAACGCTGAAAGCCACGACTGTCACATGTCTGCTGTCAAAGTCCAACAACGGGTGCAATTAACTTGACCGCCGCAACTGTTTTACCCCAAACATGGAGTCGTGTTACAATACCGCGGATCAAGCCGTCAAAACCACATTACGTACGGTGGTCAGGTTCACGGTTCTCTGTGTCAGGCCTTATAAATTATTACAGTATTTTCTGCACTATAAGACGCACCTAAAAGCCTTTAATTTTCTCAAAAACCAACAGTGCGTCTTATATATGAGAAGTTTTTTTAAAAGGCCATTCATTGAAGGTGCGCCTTATAGTCCTTATAGCCCCTTATCGCGCAAAAAATACTGTATGTAAAGTAATAGTTTGGTCAAAAAGTAATTAACTTTTATCTTCATTGCGACCTCTGTCTTTCGTGTGGCTCAGCGGTGCACTGGCATCATGTCCCCTGCCTTTCAACCACAAGTCCAGTGGGACAGGCTCCAGCAACCCCAGTGTCTGAATGAATGAATGAATTGTGACCTCGAAGCTAAAAGGCTACATGTGGTGGCTAAATGTATCTACCTTTAATTTTTGCTTAATCGTACTAAAACACGGAAAAAACAGACCTTTGTAGGACAGACATCGATGTGGAACTTGATGCCTGTGGCTTGCAAGATATCCAGAACTTTTTTCATATCTCAGTGTCTTTTGACAGACAAGAACTCCTTTGGAACACGAGTTCAAACCAAAATATTTGTTAGATTTAGACACAAAGACAGTAAAGTTAAGTTTCAGAACAAAATCAGTTGTTCGGTCCAACCCATCCGCCCCTCTTCGAACCAACTCTCCGGTGTCGTTGCTTGATTTCTTGCGTTACCAGTGGAAGCGTTGCATTCTGCATCTGATCCGACGAACTGTTGTTTGTTTTATTTATTTTGTTTCTCGCGTCTTCCCCACGAGGTGAGAGGGTTCGCGTCGCTCTGTTAGCCGCCGTCTTAGCCGTTGAGTCGCTTCATAAAACAGAAATATGTACTGGCTCGGGCCAAAGCCACCACCAAATAAAATCCAGCCAAGTGTCTTCCAGGGAAGCCATCCATTCACGTCATAAAACCGACTCTTTATTTGTGTTTTCAGTCCGTCAGTCTGTTGCTGGCCACTTGGCTCATCCCGGGTACTGAGGTACCCCATCGGTCCATAAATCCCCCCTCTCATCACTCGCTCTCCTCCTCTTCAGCTCCACCTCTCTTGTCATCTCTGTGAGATTTATCTCTAAATATATTGTTGTGATATGTACTCTGCGTCTTCTTGCATTGAGGCAGGATTTTCCCCCGATTTAGAAGAGTTATTTACGCCGAGATGTTTTACATCACGACTCTTTAAAGGGATGTTGCCTGACGTATTTCATTGGGGGCTTCGGCTAATCCACGTATCAATCCACACTTTCACCAAGCTCCAACTGGGAGATCTTCGTCACGTCCAGTCGTAAAAACCACTTTCCTTATTTTACCAAGGAGTTTAAACACAACTCTTTGAAAGCTGCTTCTTTTTTATGCACTTGTGTTCTAGAAATAGTGTTTATTTATGACTTGTCGCTGGATGAAGTTCATGAGTTCAATCTTAATCTTATCTTCTCGGGACGCCTCAACCTTTCTCTGTCGTTCTTTTGCCTCTGATGGTTTAAAAAGCAGATTTTTTAGCAATCAAATAATTCAAGGAAGAAGATAATAAACAACTTAAAGCCTGGAGGCAGATACGTCCATTTCCGCCCACATACATACATCGTCTTTATGTCAGAATCGATGCATCCACTAGAGGGCAGTAAAGAGTATAGGTTGTCAATAATGCTCAATATAATGATGGCCTGAGGAGATCGTGTCAAAATAGAAGCAGCGGTCACAACCTTCTTGATGGTTGTCTGTGAGGTCATTGAGTACACGAGACTTCGCGGTGTTAACGTTAAAGTGCGATCTTTGCGTGGATAGCTCTGCCGATTGACAAAAGTCTTTTCATCGGTACGAGCTTAAATAATGACAAGAACGATCAGATTCTGAAAAGTACCGCAGACAAATAAAAACAGCGTAAACTCATTTAAATATTCACGTGGCCTCGTTGACCCCTGACCTCTTACCTCCCTCCCTGCATCCTTAGCATTCCCTCCAGCTGCAAGCCGTCCCGTTTAAAGGACAGTAACAGATCAGATTCTATTAACTTATCTCAAACAAGACTTCTAGATTCGGTGACTTTTTAAGATGGCTCATTCTAGCGGTGTCCCCCCCCCTATGTAGTTTGTCTTCTCCCCCCCTCCCATCTGTCTCTCCTCCGGCGGTGTATCAGGCCTCTATGTTAATGACAGTTGACAGATAGTTGAAGGGCACGGGCTGCTCCCTGTCAGCCCTGTTTTGGACTCATAATTATTTCACCAGTGTCACGTCACTGTCACCCTCGCCTGCTTAACACTGTCACACACGACACCCCCCACCCCAACATTCCCACCCTGCCTCCCCAAGCCTGGAGGAGAGAGAGTGTGTGCGTCTGGCTGTCACTCGACCTCAACGTTGGCCATTTCCCTGCCAAGACGAGCGTCGCTGCCAAACAGCAACCGTCGCTCTGCCGGCTTGTCTCCGTGGTAACAAACCAGAACCGCAAACTTGTGTCGGCGAGGCGAAGGGCGACTTTCCAAGTCGGTACCGAAAAAGAAATTGTTCGGGGTGAGACGTTTCACCCTCCCCGAGACGTTCTGAAGCCGGTACGAGAGAAACATGACAATTAAAAGATTCACGCCGGAGAAAACGGAACGCCACCACTGTCACCAACAGATCCCTGGATGCGCCTGACAACCACCAAATTGCTGTATTGTTGTAGAATATTTTTGTGTTAGGTTGTTTGACTGTTGGTGTTGCCGCCTGTCTCTGTTGGAGTGTCCAGACACTAGCAAAAGAGATTTTAAAAAACCAGGATGGCAGGAGCGCACAACTCCGCCGAGGCCGAGTCGTCCTTCACTTCTGGGTCTGAAAAACAAAAATGTACTGATAGCATAAATTATGTACTGAACACTGTAGGTCAAAGAAGACATGAAGGAACTGGATTTTAAACAGTGTTTGTGCAATTATTAACATTTTACTTCTTTGCTTTGGTGCAGCCTGAGCTAAAAAAACAAACTGCATAGTATAAAACTGCAAACATGCTGTTAAACTACAAACCTCCCTGACAGTACATTAATGACACTTTTCTTCCAAATCCACTGGATTGACCCTCGAGCCTTTCCGTGCTTCTCAATTAAATTAATTTTCCCATAATTTACAGACAAACAGGAACCTCGAGTCTTTCAGAATTAATGCTGGATGTACCTGGTGCATAAATGGCACAGAAACATTTATTTCTGCTATTGATTCTTAAACAATGGATTATTTCTGCCCCATGCATCCCAGTCAGAATGCTCAATTCATGATGCAGACCAACCTTATGTTGGGTGTACCTGGTGCATGAATGGCACAGAGACATTTATTTCTGCTCTTGATTCTTTAACAATGGATTATTTCCGCCTCATGCATCCCAGTCAGTGATCAATTTATGATGCAACTGCGTTAAATATTAAACACGGAAAACTCCTTACTCTAAAATCTATTTTTAATGCATATTGCGGTTTAATGATGTTAGACTTCTTTACTTTTACAGTCTCCACCTTATATTCCAACAAAGTTATTTTGCCTTAAAACAGGTGGATGACATGCACTCGGTAGTAAAAGGCGGTTGCACTCCTGATTATGTAGGGAAACCAGAGAAACGCCGCCGGCATCTAAACACACAGCTTCACCTGCAGCGATGTGTGAAATGACAGTTGGTAAGAGTGCCTTTAGTAAACAGTAATAAATCAGTGCTGATGATGAGGAGCGATGCACATCTTCACGACCCTCCAGTGCAAACGGCGGCGGCGAGACAAAAAGACAAAGAGGAGGAAACGTGTGGCGGCGGTGAAGAAGTCTGGGAGGTCTGCGCAGGGATGGATGTATGGATGAGGGAGCGGATCAATGATTTAACGCGTAATGCAGCCCTCTGTATTCACCGGCACACCCTCGCTCTCTGGATTGTCCACACTGTCCATCTGGTTCATGCCCCATCATGAAGATGGCCTCCTCTTCCTCCCCATTCACTGCTCCTCCTCCTCCTCTCTCGCTCCTATCCCATCGTGTCACAATCAAGTCGCTCCCGTTTAATCCACTTCGCCTTCACCTCCTTCCATTTCTCTGTGTCCCCACTTCATGTGTTTGTGTTTGCACACACCACTCATCCCTCCATCCTCCTCCTCCTCTTCCTCGCTCTCCACCCACCTGTTTCTCTTCTTCTTTTTTAGCTCTTTCTGCACTGAACGGATTCTGTCGTCGCCGTGGAGAACATTCTAAAATTATATCCATATATATAGTCACGATACCCACAAAGAATTTTGTATATTTGAAAAAATTCAAGATGATTTTGTTGAAAAGATACTTGCAACCAACACACACACACACACACACACACACACACACACACACACACACACACACACACCTGCATTAACACACACATGCCGCTCATTTTAATTGCCAGTTAGCCAATCAGAAGGTGAGAGTGTCCGCCGTCTCCTGGCCTCCCTCAGCCGTCCGTTTAAATTAAGGTGGGCTGACAAACAAATTAAATCTGCCACATCCTGTTTGCATGAACCCGACAGGAAGTCAATATCGTCAGCCATGTTGGTTAGCCAACAGTTCTAATCACACTTCAGCACCATGGCAACGGGGAGACGGTTGACCCAGTCTTTTCCTGGCTTAGACCTGGATCCTGTTTTAATCAGAAATCCCAGTTTCATGATCTTCAAAGAAATAATCAGTAACAGAAATGTTCAAAATTGCACGACTACATATTTTTAAAATCATTTCGGACCCTTTGGTTTTACAGATTTGTATCGCACCCCCTAACTTTCAACGGTATTTGGTTGTATTTTAGAATATCGACTAGGTTCTGACTTTGCGTTTTAAACATTAACTTTTTATATATGGATGAAGGTAACTTTAAATCGGATCAATAACACCAGTAACGGTTGTGTAGCTACAGCTAAACTGAAGCCGAAACGTTTGACTCTTCGCTGCCCTCTTGTGGACGCATTGATAGGCACTAAAATTAATGCATCTGCCTTTATACCTAATTAATACTGTTTCTAATTACTCAATAGTTTTCTTGTGATGAGGTCAGCACTGAGGATGGTGACACACACACACACACACACACACACACACACACACACACACACACACACACACACACACACACACACACACACCATAAGTCATAACTAGTATGGGTTATGTAATAACAAGATAAAACCAAATCCACGGGAAAAAAAAATCACACATCTCTGTCATGCTCACACACAAAAGGTCAAAAGTCACCATCATGTTCTTGTCTTCAGCCTCTTTGTCAAATCAATGCCCCCCCTCCCCCCATACACACACACACACAAGCCCCTTAGCCAGGACTCCCTGCGGAGACCTATCTCTAATCTCAACGACATCAGTCACAGCCATGCGCTCCGGGCTGTGTGTGTCTTTTGCCTTTTTTTGTGTAGGTGTGTGTTCTAGTGTGAAGGTCAAAGGTCAGAGGTCAAGACACCTGCAGGGCCGAGTTTGACCCGCCGGCCCCTGAACACACACAGGTTGCGGAATCTGTAAAGCAGAAAATGTGCTGCGTGTTTTTTTCACACATTTCTTCTTCTAGGGATGTTTTTACCGCCATCGACCCGTTTGGAACAAACGTGGTTGTTGTTTTGTCGTTGTTGTTGTTGTTGTTGTTGTTTATCACCGTAAACAACAAACGTCTGTGCATCATCTCTGGCTTTTCTCTGTTCGTTCATCCTTCTTGCTTTTCTCTTCTCGCCCTCGGGTTAAATCCTGTTCGCATTTAACCCCCCTGGTCGGCTGTTTAAAAATGCATGAACAATAAATAAGGATGCTCTCTCTCTTTCTTCTTCTTGTTCTTCTCTCTCTCTCTCTCTCTCTCTCTCTCTCTCTCTCTCTCTCTCTCTCTCTCTCTCTCTCTCTCTCTCTCTCTCTCTCTCTCTCTCCCTCATTCATCCATCCATCAGCGGCTGTTCTGACCAGTTCATCCAGGTCCTTAAAGGAAATGGAAATCCTCCACGGCGACCGAGTGGGACTTACCGCTATCCTTTGTCAACATTTGCAGGTCTTCAAACACATTGCAGAAGCATGTGAAGAACTCCGTATCCCATGGGGCATTGGGGTGTTTCAAAAGGGTCTGGATGACCCTTGAAGATGAGTCTCTTTAAGGACGTTTAGATCCCCTGCTTACTGGAACGCCACCCGGGCGGCGCCGGTTGGATTATGTCGTTTCGTTTGCCAAGTTGAGTGAAGAGCAGACAGATTTCAGCCGTTAGAGTCGTTAGCAGGACTACAAAAAAAAAACTACATGACGGACTTTGATGTAAGAACACAGAAGAACCCACCGAATGTTCTACATCTGGATCAACAGATTTCTTGTCACGCTTTTGAACAATTTTGTAAATTGTGCAAAAATTGTGGCCCTAGAATCGTGAAAGTTGGAAGAAGACCCAGAAAATAGTCTCCAGGAGCTTTCGGATGCTGTTCTTTGGAGCAATGGAACCCAACTAGAACCTTCAGCTCCTGGATCAGCAGAAGGTTTGGAGGAGGAAGAGTGAAGCTGATGCTGATGAACCCCCATCATGGATCAGGAATCCTAGAAGAAAACATCTCCAGCTTTAAGGAAGAAGAAGGACGTTCCAAAAGGACGATGAAGTCCACCATGGATATGGAATCCATGGAGAACCCCTGATGGGTCTTGAAGGAGGAGGTTGCAGCAGATACTTCTGGATATTTCACGAGATTTAGAACCAAGAAACTCTCTTTGAGTTTGTTTCAATGTCACATTCAGAATAAAACATCTGCGTCATTAAACTCACAAAACTAAAGAGAAGAAACCCCAGACCAGCAAGGACACGTTTTACACCAGCAGGAAAGTCATCAATCTTTCCTGGATCAATTTCCTAAAGGCCAGGATATCATAGATGAAGCCAGAATGGGGTTAATCTCTGGAAATTATATAGATATTAATAATTATATCTCAGATATCCAAGACGGACTGCGGCACTAATCAAAGTTGATGGGAGAGTCTGTCTTTGCATATCGGATAATTTCCTCCCTTTGATTGCTCTAAGTGGTCGATGGATTCAGTTCCTCCGCGCAAACGATCAAATATATTGATGTCAGTTTATTTCAATTAAAACCCAGTTTGAGTGTTTGCTAGCTCAACATTTCAAACTCTCATAAACAGCTTCAGCTGTTTTTCTACCCCCTTTTCCAACACTCCGAATTTTCATTATTTAGTGAACGCAATTAAATTCCTGCGCTGCTCTTAACTTGTCATAATATTATGTCCGCTAATAGATTCGCCGATCCGAGCGTGTTTGCAACCCAGAAGAGTTAAAATAAGCATAATGAAGTAGCGCAAAACAGCCTTTTGTCCCCTGAAACGAGCAATTACGGCTAATTTGTCCTTTTTTTTTATAAAAAAAAAAAAAAAAAGACGCGGGGGAAAGCCATTTGTCCTGAAACCCACACAATGAGAGAATATTCATGTCTCCACCCCAACCCCCCCCCACTCGCAAACACTTAGAGCTAATTATTGTTATTAGCATCATGGTTGAAGTCCCTCCACAAGGACATGTCAGCACACTCCGGCGCGCTTCCTTTTTTCCCTTCCGTCAAAACGGCGACAGACGGGACGAGAGGAGCGAAGAAGTGACACGAAAAATTTTTTTCCTAAGATCACCTTGAAAAGTCTCGTCAAAAGCGTTCCCGCTCGGTTTTTTTTTTTGTGGTTTTTTTTGTTGCGCGTTGACGATATTTCACCGCAGAAGGTAATTGCCTCTCACAAAATATTGGCCTAATATATACATGAATATTGATTTAGCCATAAGCCAAGCCATTCCTATTACATGCTCTTATTTTACTATGATTTCCTTCACATATCCATTAAGGACAAACATGTTTGCGCCGCTGATGATATCCTAACGATAAAACAAGCATTACTGACGACTGTGGCTTCATTCCTATTCAGGATGGATGCCGTAAACATGCGTGAGGATCAATAAGCTATCGATTCATTTACCTATAATGCATGTGGAACAGTGTGGTTGAAGCTAATATGGAATTAAAAGCAGCTAATGTTCCACAAGAACCTTAAGGTCCTCTCCCTGTTGGACAGGTCAAGCTGAGACCGAGGCTAACTCTATTAGCTGTCTTCCTCTACTACCTCAGGGTTGTCAAATTTGATCACACAAGGGGCCAAAATTCACGACACAGACTATGTTACAGGTCAAATAATCTTTACATTTATTGTTCCTGCAATATTTTGACCTGAAAAAGGTCATTTGAAAAGATTATAACTGCTTTTTTCTCAATAAAATAGATTGGTGTTTCAGCTGGGTTATGAGTGCGACACATGCGCTCTAGCTTGATGTTAGCATGTTATATTAGAGGGTTTACACATGCTTGATATCAAATGCAGGTTCGGGTGGTGTTGGAGGTATGTTAGCGGTGTGTTGGCGCTGTAGGATGAGTCTGGACGAGATGTCCGCACCTGAACGCTGGGCAAACGATAAAACTCGACTAAACCTGGTCCTCCTGACCAGCAGTTGGCGCTCTAGTTCTTCTATTCATCCACGTGGAAGTAATTCTGAAACGGCAGCAGGTTTCCTTGATGAACCTTCGTTTTTTTTGGAGGGTCTTTCCGTCCATCATCATTTTAAAGACCTTCCTAGAGGCTCTTGACGTCACCCCAACCCAAAATCTTTCCTTTTGGACGTCTGGAGATCCCATCCCATCGTTGGATTGGACTCGTTTCTCACCAGAATCCTTCCGTGAGCGTCGTAGTTTTGTTCTAACGTCATACTCGAGTTGAGCTCGCCGCCCTGTTAGCCTCTACGCGCCTGAAGACGCGGCAGAACGAACAGCCAACACTCAGACAAAATTAACTGCCTCGCTCTCGTCTCTAATGCATCTGTCATATCGGGGGGTTCGTCCTCTTGATCTCCCTACCCCACCCCCCACCCCCCAAACTCCTGACAGCCGGCTCCCTGCTCACTGGTCCTAAATGAATTGATATTTCTTCTGGCCACTTGAATTTGTCACTTGACTTGTCTGTAATCTTCACTCCTCGCCGTCTGGGAACCCGGGGAGCTTCGGCCGTCCCGTGTTTTGGATGGAAACACATGGCTAATAGAGTCGCTGACTGTCAGGCTGCCAAGTCAGGCAAAGATGCCTGGAGAAGGCCTCCATGATGAACCTGTCAAAGGTGATTTCATTTTTCCTTCAAACCACGACGATCGAGCGCCGGCAGGAGCATGACTAACGCAGTGGAAGAGGAATCGGGGACTAGCTCGCCGCCGCGTTTCGCAATCACAAACGAAACGTCTGTTATTTCAGCGTCAATCAAGGACGGCTTTTGTTGCAGGTTTAGAATTGAGATTCTGGATCGCGACGATGTAGATCAAGGGGGCGGGGGGGTTGTCAAATTCATTTTCACCGAGGGCCACATTAGCATAATGGCTGCCCTCAAAGGGCCAGATGTAACTAATAAATGTAACTCAATTTAACATAAATGTAACTACTCCTTAAATTTATTACTTATTCAAGTTACAAAAATTAGTTACAGAGAAAAAATATTTGTACATTTGTTTTTTGTGTGTTTGTTTCTCTGTTCTAACATAAATCCTTTTAATTTGTCAGGTTATCAAACCCACAGAACTCCATCAATCAAGGATCAAAACTATCCAAGAGGATAAAGAAAAATAACATCAAACACAACTTACAAAATTAACTTTGTACAAATTATTTTTGTCAATTTTAAAATGAGCTTAATTAGTGCATTATGGGAAATGGAGTTTTGGTCAAAGCACACTTTTGATCTATTTATTTTTACGCTGACCTTTTGTGCTCTCACCGGCCACATAAAATGAAGTAGCGGGCCACATTTGGCCCCTGGGACCTTGAGTTTGACATTTGTGACGTAGATTTTATCAAAATTTGAGGCTAGCATTTAATCGAAACGTCGACGTCCGACGGCGTCGGTTTATTTTAGCACCAGACGACTCACGCGGATCCGATTCTCGTGATATCTTAATAAAAAATTTTTTAAAAACGTCTCCCTCCACCTTCTGCCTCCCGATCGCTTCACAACCTCCATCAAAAGCACCTTTGAGGAATATGGCACAATAATATTCAGCGTAAAATCAATGGCTTGTTTAATTTAAACAGGGAGGAAGTGAGAAGGCCGGGGTAATTGCTGAGAGGGGCCCCACAAATCAACCGTCCTTGTTATCCCATTTGACGGACCATTAAACATCTGCAGGAATAAACATTATTTTTAGCTTAACTACCGGCTTCTGCAGGCTGGAGAGAGGAAACCGGGCGAATCACGACGGGCGGAGGAAAAAAGAAGGCGGTCCGCAGTCGAGTCCAGTGTATTAAAACGTCGTTTTTTTTGCAGATGATGTTGCACGAAAATAGATTTTATATGCCTTTTAAAAAGAAACCGAAATAAGAAAGCCTCTTTGATTGGTCCTGACAAGAACCGACCCGGGTCAGTGGGACCATGTCCGTTAGACTGGTGATGATGATGATGATGATGATGATGATGATGATGGTACTGCGCCCCCATCACCTCTAGATTTATCTCTATTTCAGAAAACAGATGTATGTTAGATTATCTTGTAAACCCCCACGCGCGCGCACACACACACACACACACACACACACACACACACACACACACACACACACACACACACACACACACACACACACACACACACACACACACACACACACACACACACACACACACACACCTCCAGATCTGCTCTTATTCTCCGTACATCTTTTTTTTTTTTCTTTTAGATGTTGCCCTTGATAAAATGTTCCCCGGGGGTAGTTGTCAGAAATTAACTTTATCTGGTCTTTAATTACAGAACATGTGCTCTGATGCATCTCTAACGCCCCCATCCCCCCCCAACACACACACACACACACACACACACACACTGTCATTTTCAAAGCTATTTTAAGGCGATGTGTGATTATCTGTGACATTGCTTGACATGTGCCTGAAGACTGTTTCTCTTTCTTCTCCATCTGTCTCTCTCTCTCTCTAGGTCTGTCTCTCTGTCTGTCTCTCTCTCTCTAGGTCTGTCTCTCTGTCTGTCTCTCTCTCTCTAGGTCTGTCTCTCTGTCTGTCTCTCTCTCTTTAGGTCTGTCTCTCTGTCTGTCTCTCTCTCTCTAGGTCTGTCTCTCTGTCTGTCTCTCTCTCTCTAGGTCTGTCTCTCTGTCTGTCTCTCTCTCTCTAGGTCTGTCTCTCCATCTGTCTCTCTCTCTCTCTAGGTCCTTCTCTCTGTCTGTCTCTCTCTCTCTAATCAAAAAGCCAAACCACGCCGACGTTTCAGAGCAAATAACAAGTCACTCGGCGAGGACGTTTGAAGATGACGAAGCTCTGACGGGTTTTTTTTTTAAATATTTTTTTACCTTCTTTTTGTTCGTCGTCTCGTTGGGATGGAGACAAGACGGGAACGGATTACAGTAGAAATGTTGGGATTTAGGCAAAAAAAATGTTGGAAATTTATAATTCAATTTTAAAAAATGTGGGGAATTTTTGTTGATTTTTGATCATTAAAACCAAAAAAAAAAACAGGTCGAAACCGACTAGATAGATAGATAGACGAGTAAGACCGTCTCCCGTCCTTCGGGGGCATCAGTCGTGCATCATCGCCACAACAAATACCCATAATTCCTTAATGAATCAGATCATGTATGTTTCCCTTCTTCTTCTTCTTCTTCTTCTTTTTTTTCCCGTTCTTTTGTACGAGACTCAAAACGCATGTAATCACTTGTTTCCGTAATGTAATCTGATCAGGGCCGTGTAATTCTTCATTTCCCAACATCTCCCCGGAGCAACGGATCTGAGAGGAGATGAACGTCTCCCCCCGTCGTCTTCCTACCCTCCCACCCCATCCGACTTCCCTTCCTCTAATCGTTGCAAACCCCTCTTCTTCTTCCCATCCTCCCCCTCTATCCACACCCCACCCCCGCCCCCCCAGCGGCGACACCACCCATCAGCTCCCATCTATCTGTGTGTACGTCAGCAATTAGAATTAGAGCGGCGTGGCGCCCCAAATGCCAGCCGTGTCCCCGAGCGACACACACACTCGAAGGGCCGCGCCCCGACAAAACAGCCAGGGAACAAATCACGCCATAATTTATAATCTCGCCGCGCTAAAATCTCATTATATTACAGACATATGGATTTGGCGGCGAAGCGCGGCTTTGGGGTGGGTTGGGGGGGTAAGGGGGGGAAGAAGCCGGCGCTATAAATTTCCAGCCGTCGTAAATTATTAAAGGAAAAGCCAGAAATGACCGTCGCCTGTCCGGATTAGCCGTAAATCACGCTCAGACACGGTTTGTTTAAGGAATTAAGTCCCCGCCGCGCGGCGCTAACGGACGAGCTAACGGGGTTTTACTTCAGTCGCCAGGTGAATCGGAGGGGAGGGGTCAAGTTTGTTCTTCACGAAAAAATCCAAGAATTGTGGGTCCAAGGTGTCAGACATGTTCTTTTTATCGGATAAGTGAAAGTTTTCACCCAACGACGACCAGCTAGCAGCGGCGTAGCCTCTGGCCCCGCCCCTCTACTTCCTCCTGCCTTTGGAACTTGAAGGATGGGGGGGGGAGTGGGCGGGGCTTCACACCTCGGGGTCACGACTCGAAGACATCCGTTCAAAAGAAAGCGAAGAAGACCCGGTTCTGTCTTCAAACCCGTGACGATCTCCTGTTATGTCATCAGTGTGTGTGTGTGTGTGTGTGTGTAGGGGGGGGGGGTTTCAGGTGACTTGTCAGACCTCGCCGTCATCTCGGGGGGTCATGAGGTCATGAAAGTACAGCAGAACCTGGAGAAAAAAGTGTAATCCATTCTGTATTTCAGTATCTGTCATTTAAAAGAACTAAAAGAACGAGAGCCGGTCTCACTGATGTTGTTTGTTTGTTTGTTTGTTTGTTTGTTTGTTTGTTTACAGGATCATGAAAACAACAACTTCTTTGGCGACTTCTTTGTTGTTTTTTCGCAAAAGCTGCAGTTTGTCGACTAAGACCGACCGTTCACCCCTGGGGGGTGGGGGGGTGGGGCAAATAAAAGCTGACTTTTCACTTTGGGGTAAACTCCCTTTGCTGTGTGGGCAGTGGGGGGTGTCTTTGCTCTGGGGGGTAGGAGGGTGGGGGGGGGTACGAGGCTCAGCAGTAAAACAGGTGCAATCAAAGCGTTTCCAGTCAGCAAACAGAGGCGGCGTTTGAAGGCATCACGGGGGCCCAGAGGGCCACAGACGGCCCTCAGGAGCCTGAAGGAGGCGTCATTAGACTTTGAATGGAAACAGATCCAATCATGGAGGGTCCTCTTCCTCCTCTTCCTCAGTGGCCCATTGACTCCAAACTGAGCCTATTAGCAAGACAACACAGCGCTAATGGCGCCGCCGCCGCTACCAATGTGTGTGGAGACCACCCAGCACACACACACACACACACACACACACACACACACACACACACACACACACACACACACACACACACACACACACGCGCCTTTCTTTTCCCACGCTGCTAACATTCAAGTGGATCAGATTGAAGTTCTTCTTCAGGGAACCGGAATGTCGTTTGATGATGAAGATCATGATCCGCCCACACCAGATTGGGTTCTGTTGGACCAATATGTGATCGATCGATTGGTTATTTTCATAACATTGTCATCAAAATTTCCCAGAAGCCCCTGAATCATCAGATTTCATCATCATCAAAGGAGAGGGGCATCCAGAATAAACTCTGTTTGAAGGTTTCTCTGATCACAGTTAATCCCAATCATCAGCTGTGATCAATCATAGATTAAATATTGTATATTTACTAAAAGAAGAGTTTATGGCTCGTTCTAAACATAAATATGTCTATTTTTACCTTTTCCACGTTTAAAAAGATATTTCAGCGGTAATTTAAAAACTTCTTTGTTCCTTTCTTGTTATATTTTCAAATCGTTTCCCTTTTTCTAAATATTTTTTTCCACTATATTTCCATCCTTAATGTTTCTGCTCGTGTTATATTCCAGATGTAGAATCCTGGGATTAATCATCTGGAGGTTCTAATCCCTCAATTCCACTCTGGGAACCAGTGACGCGCGTTTTGGGATCAGTTCCGCGTGTGGCCAGCAGGGGGGTGTAGTGGCGAGGAAGACGGGGAACAAGCGGCTTCTCTTCCTCCTGTCTGACACTGTCTGAACTCAACACACACACACACACGCACACACACACACACACACACACACACACGCACACGCACACACACACACACGCAAACACATACACACTTTTACGCATTCAGTGATGTAATAATGTCACACCTCAGGATGAAAAGTTTGCTTTAAGTTCCCCAAAAGTATAGAAATGAAGTCCATGAAATATTTCGTGGAAGGAATTGAACAGCAGAAACGGATAACTGCAGAATTTCTTGCAGAACAGATGGACCTGGATACTTCCTGGAGGAAGAACTTCCCCGTGCGTCACCAACTCCATCTCTCTCTCGCTCCATAGTGTCTGTCAGCCCATCTCTCTTTTGTTAGGGGTTCATTGGATGTGTCTCTCTCTCTAACGGGTGACAGAAAGCGAGCAGAAGGGGGGGGTGAAGGGGAGGTGGGGGGTGGGGTCATTCTCTTTGCGCACAAAGCGCAGTGTAAACCCGCAGAGGAAGCACAAAAAAAACACACACAAAAAAACAGCGGAGGGAGAGGATGGAAAAAACACGCGTTTTAGAATCCATTCTCCCCTTTATGGAAGAAGAAGAAGAATAAACGTCACGTGATCTAAGTGTTGCTGATTCGGCACCTTTTAGAGGAAGTTCTGTCCGAATACGAACCGAACATTAAAAAAATAAAAAAATAAAAAGACACGAAGAAGTGATGAAGAAATGAAGGCGACGCGCCGCTCCGTCAGTCGTTGAGCGACCCGGGCGCTGCGCGGCAGCAGTGCGCCTCCGTGCGCCCTGGACACCCCTCCCTCTCTCTCCCTCCCTCCCCCCACTTTTTCAGCCTCTGGCAGCCAAGCTCCAGCCTCACACACGTCGCCACTTGCACCCCCCACCCCACCCCACCCCACTCCAATCCCCTCACACCACTGCCTGCCACCGTCTCTGCGCTCCCTCCCCGGCGTCACTCCTCTCTCCTCTCTCCGCTCCTGTCGGTGTTTCGGCGGAGGTGTGCCGGACGCGCGAATGCGCCATCGATACCCACTTTTTTACTCTGGTGGAAAAGTCAGCCCCCCCACCACCACCACCACACACACACACACACACACACACACACACACACACACACACACACACACACACACACACACACACACCTCCTCTGCGCTTTGGTAACCTAACAGGGAGGTGTTAACTACTTTCACTGAGAAGCGCCTCCCGTTATCTCCGGTGCTGTTTTGCTGCTGCGCCAGAAGGGAACGGTGCTACCGGCGTTCCAGCAGTTCCGTGCGGAAAGTTGTTTTTTTTTTTCTTCCCCTGTTTGTTGTGAGGATAAAAAAAAAATAGAAGAAGAAGAAAAAGTCGTGTGAAGGAGAGGCGGATTCTACCACGGCGAGGTGAGTAACTGTCTTTTTTTGTTGTTGTTGTTGTTGTCGGTTTGAAGCTCCTGTAAACGGTTTGCGTCTTTTTTTTCCCGCTTCGCGCCGGTGCTGGAAGCGGATTGCGAGTAGTTTCAGAAAACTTTTTTGGGCACTTTGGTTTCTTTCTTTTTTTTTTTCTAAACTGTAAATATCTGTTTACAGAAAGAGAGAGAGAGAGAAAGAGAGAGAGGGAGAGGGGGAGAGAGAGAGAGAGAGTCACGGCACGGTCTATACCCGGTTGGACTTTTTACGCCTTTACGCATGAGTGCGTTTAAATCTATTCGTGTCTATCTGAGTGCGCGTGCACGCGCGTGAAAGTGGCTTCTTGAAAACACTTGTTTCCATGTCGTGCGTGGATCATTACGCATAAAGGCTACTTTAGCATCGGCACACGTTATTACAACTGGAAGTTTTTCCCTTGTGAGCTGAGCCGCTTCTCTCCGGAACCGCAGTTTGGATCTTTGGCTTATTCTCTAAAAAAAACAAAAACAAAAAAAAACCCAAAAAAAAGCCCAATGGAATAATTAAAAATACAAATTATAACCTTAACTGGTATTTTATCCCATAATTCACCGGTTGATCCTCATTAAAGGGGCCTGGAATCTGCGTAAAAGTGGAGTTTTATCGCCTCTCTGAATCTACCGCTGGTTTTTCAGGGAAAGTTAAATGTGGTTTTTGAGCAATAAAGCGCTCACAAGGAGCGCACGCCGCTCAAACTGCCGCACATAAAGCCCCTGATGATTTTTAATGAAACACAAGCACAGATAAAGATTTATGAAGCACGGGATAATGGGATTATTAATCACTAATTAGCGTTTTAATCACTGATTTTTTTTAAAATCATTTTTATTCTGCTTAATTTTTAAAAGATGGAATTTAAATAAAAGTAAATATTTTGAAAAAAAAAAAAAAGAAATTAAAAATAAAAAGTGTTTTCCACGTGTCACATGTTTCCCCCAGCGAGGGAAGAAAAAAAAAATGAAGACGCGCTTTAAAATCTGAAGAGAATTCATTCAGAAAGACGTTCTGCATGCGCGCGCACGTGTCCACACGTGCACACGCACGCACGCACACACACACACACACACAAGGGCTTGCACACACAGTTGGGAAACACCTGTTAACTAGGAAGCACCGTAATTTACATCCTCCCCCTAAATAAGCAGAGGAAGCCCCAGGGGCCTGGGAGCTTTTCTTGGCCGAGAACAGTGAGTCCAACGCGGCTCCCAGCCGAGCGACGTCCCGCTGACGCTGTGCCGGTTTTAGCAAAAACAAAACGAGTTTCATTGACTTTATTAATGCTTATCTCATTTATTACTTATTCCATCACGTGTCACCGAGAAGAATGGATCATTACTTTTTTTTTAAACTTTTATTTTTGACATTAAACCTTAATCTCATCATCAATCTTTAGTTTCCTCCCTCCTCCCATAAATTCATTTATTTTAAATGCTGAATTAAAAGCGTTTAATCTCATGAACACGGATGCAAATTCTGGATAGTAAGATTCGCTGAAATTTATTCCGGAGTTTCTGGATTCAACTTTTAATGTCGGAATATTTCACAACTTTCTTCCCTTTCCTTTTATTTCTTTTCTTGGTTTCGTGGATTTTAAGAATATATATATATATATATATATATATAAAAAATGAAGCCAACAAGTGAAGAACGCGCGAAGCACGAAGCGGCAAGAAGAGCAGGGAATAATAAAAATTAGTAGTGCGCGTAAAAATAAATAAATAAAAAAACAAGCAGCAGATCTGAATTTCCTCCGCACCACCAATAAAAAGCGCGTAAAACACCGGAGCGGCTGCGCGCCCCGAGGCGGGTCATGAACGCACCGCGGTGTGGAGAAGGAATTGTGAAAAATGAGGAATAAAAAACCAACTGCGGTGAATCAAAATGAAGATGAATCCCTTCCGATTGACGTTATCGATTGGGCTCATCAAACTTTCAGAGGTGCCTCTTCATTCCTCAATTCATTCCGATCAATTAAGTTTATTTTCAAACGTTTTATTTTATTCCTTTACATATAGAGAGAAGAATATACCTGTGAGAAATAACCGAAACTATGACAAACATCATCACGTCAGACGTTCCTCCCATCAAACCAGGGAAAACTGTAAATTAATTGTGATCAGTTTGATTATCGATGAAAGATGACCAATATTTTAAGGTTTAATAATTAATTTTTAACGACATTTTAATGTTATTATCAGATGAGTCTTTTATATCGAGTCTTAAAAAAGGCATTTGAAGCTTCATAAACATTTTAATCAAGATCTATTTATGTATTTATTCATTGACTAATTTATTTATTGTCTAATTGCTGGGAGTGACGCGTCATCCTGTCACCCCCCCGCCCCCCCTGGATCATTTATGTCAGACTCTTTTTTTTTTCCTCTCAGGCCTCTTCACGCTTATTTCTCTTCCACATTTACAATCCGGCAGTTTTATTTAATCGATTAATCCAGCTTTAAAACGTTTGGTTAATACATTTTTATATTTTTTTTATCACTAATAATGACACTAAATTCTACAGCCCAAACTAAATAATCTGGATTCTTAATTTCCAACCTGGGAATATTTCCTCCCTCCTCCAGGCCTCATGTTCTCCATCATTCCGCAACAAAAATAAAAAAATTTAAAAAAGGGGGGGGGGGGGGAAATGTCGAGGTTTGAGGAAAAAGATGATTCATTTGTCAACCCCCCCCCCACACACACACACACACAACCTCACCTCTGTCTCTAAGCAGTCAGCTGTTATTGCTCGTCATTGATCTCTTTCTCTCTTTTTCCTTGTCCTTCCTTTGCGTAAATTAATGTCCAGTTCACACATCTATGGATCGATGGCCGCTTTTGGGGGTGGGGGCGGGGGGGGTGGGGGTTAATGTAAAGACGAAACAAAGCAAAAAAAAAAAAAAAAGAAAGAAAGAAAAAGAAACAGTTCCGTTGACTCCATCATCTTCTCTGGTCGCTGAGGAACCAGGAGTCACTCCTGCGGATTGTTTTCTCTTCCAGGCCTTCATCTACAACAAGTAAATAGATAAATAAGTAAGTAAATAAATAAATAAATATTTAAATATTTAAATAAATAAATAACTTCACATTTAGGAAGGCGTCGTGACGCGCACCTCCTCCTCTCCTCCATATCGTGACACGGATAGTAAATTAACCGCGGATCGCTCCGCTAGTTTGATGACCCCCCCTCGGTCTATTAAATCCTATCAATATGCACTAATTCCTCATTCTTTATTAAAAGCGAATGCAACTCCTTCAACTCCTCCCCCCTCATCCTACCCCCCCCAACCCCCCCCCCCCCCCACCGCCCCTTCTGCGTGTGTGTCGTATTATTTTGTTGCGCTAATAAACAGCGAGAGCGCAGCGGCTCATTTCGACACGCAGAGACGCTTAATTGAAATAAACGCGTCACCGGGAAAAAAAAAAAAGTGCTTGAACACACGGAGGGGGGATGGGGGGGGGTGAAGAGGCCCACGCACGCCCCGCATCTTAAAAAAAACAAACTTTTGCGTCCTTGTTGCCTCGTTATCATCCTTAGAATCTGCGTAATTACGCGCGAAGAGCGGAAATGGATGGATGGAGATTCTGGTCTTATCAACACCCAACAAACGTTTTTATCTATTTTTATTTAATCCACGCGCGGCGCGGATGGATTTGCAGATGGTTTTGACCAATGATCTGTGTTGGAAAGTTGTTGCCCCCCCCCCCCCCACACACACAGATTTACCCACGCTGCTACTTTTAATTCTTATTTTTAACGCGAATCGGCGGATTTTATTGGCGCGTTTTTTTGTTTTTTTTTGGGTTTTTTTAGGATCAATTTACATTTTAATGTCTTTTTTTTTCTTTGCTATTATTCCATGAAAGTCATTTAAATGTTAGAATCCTGCGCGGTTTTTTAAATTTTATTTATTTTATTGCCACCGGAAGCAGGGAGACAGCCTAGAAAGATGATGCAAATGTCGGAATATATTTGCATAATTTGCATTCAGAGTAGAATTCATCCGGTTCGAGCGATTGTTTTTTTTAAAAAATTATTATTGATGACAGGAAAGAGGAGCAGCTCACGTCCAGTCGGGCTCTATATTGGAAGGAAATCACTCCGCGCGGAGGAAGCCGTGTTTAATGGTTTGATTGCATTGGAGCAGGCAGCCTCTGGTAATGCCGTTACAGGGGAAATATCGCTGTCGGCAACAGGAGAAAGTCAAAGAATCAGCCTAATGGGGGGGGGGGGGTTGTGTCGGATGTCAGATACTTTCTATTCTCCATATTGCCCCCCTCCACACCAAGCACATCTTTCTCATGTCCCCTCCTCCTCCTCCTAATTTGTCAATTACGCAGAGAGCAAGAAGTATCACAGTCTGGAGAACCAGTTCATGCGCTCCCCCCCCCGCCCCAAATCCTCAACCCCCCCCCCCCCCCACCCTCCACAGAAGGCTCTGTTGGTGCATTTGCGTCCATCGATTGCAGTATTGGATGTGCCCACTTATCATTTTTCTGCGCAGCCAGCCGGGTGTCCAGGATGGAGGAGGCCTCATCCGCCCCCCCTCCTCCACCCCCACCCCCACCCCCCACCAGCGTGTCCGCGTTCACGATCACGTGACAAACTTCCAGGCCTCTGATCCGTTTTGATCCGGGGTCCTGACCTTACTCCACGACCAGACCGGGTGGGAGGGGCCACGGTCAGTCAGAGGGGCACCTGTCAGTCAGCTGAGGCGTGACGTCATCAGTCAGACCGGAAGAGTTTTACCGGCGTCATAAACCGGTGTGGGTGTTCTTCCCATCAGTCGTTCTGATCCAACCAAAACCTGCTGGATTCACATTCATGAGAAACGGATCAGGAGTGAGTCTGGATCAGGAGTGAATCTGGATCAGGAGTGAGTCTGGATCAGGAATTAATCTGGATTAGGAGTGAATCTGGATCAGGAATTAATCATGATCAGGAATTAATCTGGATCAGGAGTGAATCTGGATCAGGAGTGAATCTGGATCAGGAGTGAATCTGGATCAGGAGTGAATCTGGATCAGGAGTCTGTCCCACTGATCTGGGCCTCACACAAACTTGATTGTCACTACTTCTCCTCTATTTTTGTTCCCAAAATATTTGTTTGTTTGTTTTCTTGGTTTGATTGTTTGTTTGTTTGTTTGTCAACATGTTTACTTTGTATACAAAAACTACATGATTTATTTTAACTAAATCTGATGTTCGGTTCTGGAGCTGAAAACAGACTCAAAAAACAAATTTTCTTTAACGCCAGAAGTTAAAAAAAAAAGGAACAGAATTCCATGAATATATTTGATTGTTCTCAAACCAGTTTAGAATGTAAACAGAAACAGGATTGAGTTCTGGTTCAGTGTCATTTTTTTTAATCCTTTCTAAAAAAAAGTAAAAATAGAGGTTGACGTTTATTAATGACGCATAAACGCAGTTTGGGGACGTCAATGCAGGAATAATGGAATCTTTCTCCATTTAACTTCGTCTGTTCCGGGAATAAACTGGTTTATTCCACCTTTAGGGTCCATAAAGCGGCTTCAGGCCTCTTCCGGTTCCGTTCAAGGAACTATTTAAATCACACCATCGGTGTCCGAAACCTGGATTGTAACTCCTAATCCTGGATTGTGACTCACACCAACATTTAACATCCAACAGGAAAATATCTGAACATTT
>NC_090793.1:3000000-3012500 GCF_040054535.1 Antennarius striatus | reverse complement strand
TGTGTGTGTGTGTGTGTGTGTGTGTGTGTGTGTGTGTGTGTGTGTGGGAGGCCAGATCAGGTTTGGGAATTGATTTGAATGAGTGTTGTGGACAGCTGATAGCTATAAAAGATTTTCTGCTTTCATTTCCCAGGGAGTTTCTCTTTTGATGTCGGCGAGCCGTGGCGGACGCCACTCGATACCACGCCGCTTTGTTTTTGATGTGTGTGTGTGTTTGATGTGTGTGTGTATGTGTGTGTGTGTGTGTGTGTGCACTAGCGGCAATCTCAAGATATGATACGGATCACGAGTTTTTTTTCCAGGTCGCGGATCCGGACGGAGTTCTGGGATGGAACGGATCCGTCTTCACCCAGGATTCACGTACTTTCGGGGTTTATTTCGGTTTTACCCCAGTTTTTTTTTTTGTTTAGTAAGTTTCATTCTGGGATTAAAATATTTTTTTTTAAAAAGTCAAATATGATGAAATAATCCCCCCCCCCCCAAAAAAAAATCCCAATCAGCTTTTATTTCCCTTCACATTTGACCTTTCGAGATGTTGACTTTGGCAACTTTGCGATAAAACGACTCAAACATCTTTTACATGATTTAATCTGAGTTATTAATGTACTGGTGATCATGTGATCCGATCGCCATTTTTAATCCCGCTTTTCATCTCCTCATATCGGGCTGGGAACAAGCCAACCACCTTCAAATTGCCCTTTTGGGATAAAAATCTCTGAATTGCTGTTTTGTCGTTTCATCGACTCGGCCAATCGCTGATCTAATCCCCGGGAGGGAAGATTCTGCTCCGTCGAGGCGGATGGCGATGGGGGGGTGGGGGTGGGGGTGGGGTCGCGGGGTCAAGTACGGCTAATTTATTCACTCAGTCAGATTTCCTCTGACTCGTGCGCGGCAGATGGAGGGGTCTGATAGGGTATCACCCATCTGAATCCCCCGAGGGAGGCGGGATGGGGGGGTGGGGGGGAGGAGATTGACAGGAGGTGATGTAAAAATAAAAAAAGGGGGGGACTGATAGTAAAAAAATTGGGTGAGATGGGGTGTGTGTCTGCCCCAGTGGGTCGGGTGGGAAGCCGAACATTGAGCCACATAGACTCTTATCAGATGTGTGTGTGTGTGTGTGTGTGTGTGTGTGTGTGTGTGTGTGTGTGTGTGTGTGTGTGTGTGTGTGTGTGTGTGTGTGTCCTTATCTTGAGACAAGTGGTTCTGGTCCAATAAGATCCCAGGAGATGGGGGGAATAAGCGGCTTAGATCTCAGATTGAAGAGGGAGGGGAGTGGAGATAGAGCCAGGGAGATGAGAAGAAGAGGACATGGACAGATTAGGAGGCCGGGGGTGGGGTTGGGGGTGGTGGGGGTGGTGGTGGGGCGACGAGGTGGTGGGGGACATTTGGAAAGAGATGAAACATGGAGGGTTCGAGGAGCTCGGATGGAAAGATGTGCTGTGGAAACAAGCTTGTACAGATCAGGGGTGGGGGGCTGAGATAGTTCCTGGCTTTTTGTCAAAGGCCGGGGGGGGGTTCGCTAGATTCGGTCACCAGTGTCAAGTTGAGGACACTTTTTCCCAAGAGGTCGCGACTCGTCTCCTCGTTCCCTTAAGACCTCGAGCCTCCGGCGGCTCCTTTATTAAACATTTTCCACTCCCAGCTTTAACATCCAGATCGAGGGCCAGACATTCATCTCTGTCAGTTTAAAGATGCCTCGGCGGTGGGGGGGGGGGGGCGCCCAGGGGATTTGAATTTAGCTGCGTTTAAGCGCTTGCATAAGCGCGTATGTATAGGATCTCCGCACGAAACAGCAGAAATCCAGAGGACAGTCCGTCCGCGGCGACGTGCAAGATAGAAACGTGTCATTCTAGAGACATTTTCTTGGCGGGAATTTTGTCTCGACTGCAACAAGTCTCTGTTTTTCCCTGAAACTGAAACTTGTGGTTTTTGTCCACGCAGGTTGTCGACCACCTGAGGATGAGGAGCCAGCTCTGACCACCAGCGGATAACCCCTTCCCCTCCCTTCTTCATTATTCGGCTCGTCCGGCAATCGGGAATTTACTTCTTGTCGCTCCGCGGGAAAGACATAGTCTTGACCTGCAGTAGTAAACACTGTCAAAGACTGTCCAGCGGCTTTGACCCCGCCCGGAATGATCTGGACTGACCTGAACTGACCTGAACTGATGTTGTTGGAGACTCTTTGATTATTTCGAGGAAACTTTTTCAGACTTGGACCTCTTCTTCAAACCCTTTCCGTGGGTTTTGGACGTTGTTTCGAATCCTTAAGACCTCGTTCATCCGTCCAGACATGGACCTCCACAGGGCAGCCTTCAAGATGGAGAGCTCCTCCTACCTGCCCAATCCCCTGGCCTCCCCAGCCCTAATGGTCCTGGCTTCCACCGCCGAAGCCTCTCGCGACGCCTCCATCCCCTGCCAGCAGCCGCGCCCGTTTGGTGTCCCAGTTTCCGTCGAGAAAGACGTTCATTTGCCGTTCAACAACGGTTCTTACACTTTTGCATCCATGTACCACCGCCAAGGTGCGGTCCCGCCTGGATTCCCCAATAGGGATTTTCCCCCATCCCTCCTCCACCTTCATCATCAGTTTGCCCCGCCTAACCTGGACTGCACGCCAATCAGCATGCTGAATCACAGCGGCGTCGGTGCCTTCAGGCCCTTCGCCTCACCTCCGGAGGATCGGGATGGGGCGCCAGGCGGGTATCAATCTGCTTTCACCCCGGCCAAGCGCCTCAAAGGCTGCCTGGATGCGGAGGCCTCGCCTCACCTACGGTACTCCGACGCCGAGGGGAAAGAGTACGACTTTGGCGGCGCCCAGATCCCCCCCGGAGGCTCGCCCAGCAGCACCTTGAAAGCAGTGGAGGAAAGCGGGAAGAAGATCTTCGCCATGTCAGGCCTCCTGTCCGATCGAGAGACTTCGTCCAGCCCCGAGGACCGCATCGAACGCTGTGAGTACAGTTGAGACTATCCTACATCACACCCAAGGAACTAGAACTGGGCGGAACCATGAGTCTAAGATGAAATCTAGCTAAGATAAGCATCTTCTACCAGACGTGATCGACATCCCGGTGCAAGGGAAACAGGATATGCTGAGTTTATTCTCCTTGAGCTGGTCCAGCTTGTTCAGTCTCCAGATGGGGTGCATGCTAACTCTTTTAGCTCAGATGCTACAGTGAAGAACTCAGTATAAGTTGATGTAGAAGCTTCAAGATTGGGATCATGAAGCCTTAGATTTAAGCTTGAGATTTAATTTTACCGTACCAGATACATGGAGTCATTTTACGTTTGTTGTTTAACATTTTAAAACTTCTGAGATACTTCACATGACTTTCTACATCCAGGAAGTTGAGTATAGACATTGGCTGAATTTTCATTTTTTGGGTGAACTTTGCCCTTCAATGCTTCTTTACGTACACTTTTATTATCAATCTGTGTGAAATTGAGTTTTAAGGATCATTTAGAGAAATAGTTGGAACTTTTTTTGCTCAGAATTCAAACTCTTCCGGATTTGAAATGTATTTCTTGTAAACATCGCATAACTTCAAGTATTTTATTCATTTTCTTATTCGAATCTGCTGCAGGATTTTTCAGTCCTCAATCGATCCTTCAGATATTATCTGCAGTGTTCATTCTGGCTTCATTCTGCTGCTCGCATTTAATAATTAAATCTACAAATGAGACACATGCACATTTTTTTTTTACATGCTAGCATCACACAGGCCAGTAAACAATCCCATCTATGTTCTGTTGTCATCGTCTCTCCTGGCTCTCCTGATCCACAAGCTCCACTGGTCGCATTAGCATTCACCAGTGGAAGGATGCCATTTGGCCCCTCACGCACTGGGAATCTGATTACTGTGAGTGTGTGTGTGTGTGTGTGTGTGTGTGTGTGTGTGTGTGTGTGTGTGTGTGTGTGTGTGTGTGTGTGTGCGTGTGTGTGAACCGGCGGTGCTCTTTGCCATCAGCATTCATCATAGCGCCACGCTGGCAGCCTCTATGCCAAAAGATTTACCCACATACCCAAAACCTTGGCAAGCCGTGTGTTTGTGTGTATGTGTGGGTGTGTGTAGGTGTGTGTGTGTGTGTGTGTGTGTGTGTGTGTGTGTCTTCCAGGCAGACACACAAACAGCTCTCAGCGTGAGCGCCGACAGCTCCTACACATGTCAACAAGCTGCATCGAATCTCAGCGACAAATTAGGAGAAGCGGACAGACGTGATGATAATGTAGAATTCATCTGAACGAGAAACTTTTCCTCTTTTTTTTTGGTTTTCTTCCTTTTCCTCCTCTCATTGAAAGAAAAGGCCTGATTATATGTGTGTGTGTGTGTGTGTGTGTGTGTGTGCGTTTGTGTGTTTATGGGATGCATCCTTGAAAGAGGCGACGACCTGAAACTGATCCGATAAAACGACCACCACCGCAGGTGATGCAAGGATGGCGAAGGAAAGAGGGATGAAGGAAAAGGAAAAGGAGGAGAGGAGGAAAATTGGGAAAGTGACACCGGTTGGCTGTGGAGGAATAAGATAGAGACGTAAAGCCGCGAGGACGGTGTCATTACCCTCATTTAAAACCTTCTACCTCAACACGGCGCTGCTGCCTTGCTCAAAAGAATTACGTCATTACCGCGGATGTCGTCAATCCAGATTTGTGCGTCTTCCCGGCTCCTGTGCTGTCTGTCGGAACGGCTGAATCTGTATCTAATCAGGTTAAATCTTGGCACAAGTAGCCTCCACCTCCACCATAGGCTCCTAATGCAATTGGATGTGCTGAGGCTCGGCTCGCAGCAAAGACTTATGGGTTCTCCTTCACTGATTCTGGCTATCCGGCGGAGGCGTGAAGAACAAACAACACTTTGGTACGATCCCAGGAGAGCGGCGCTCTGGCTGCTTCACACACACACATTAGCTAACTAGCATCCTTCATTCCTGCTCCGATCAGGTTCACGTCGTACAAAGTCATCAGATATGCAGACGACTAAGTAGTATTCGTTTGAGACTCCTTACCAAGCAGAAAGTCTTTCTTCGGTTCTTTCGGTTGGATCCAGGGAGGGCATGAAGTGCAAACATCATATCTGTAATTTAAGTCGTGGACTTTGGATCAATTAAAGCCATTAAAATCGTAGATCCATAAATAGCTGTCATTAAAACGCCGTTATCGGTCCGCTAGAGCGATATGAGTGTGGAGATCATAGCTGACGTTGATTTTTTTTTCTCCTTCTGTTCTGGGAGATTCAAGGAAGTTGATAATAAGGACAGGATAAGAATTCAATTTGAACGTAAAATTTTTGAAAAAGTTTGACGCTATTTTTCGACAAAATGAAGTTTCAACTATTGGAATCACAAATGGTGCAAACATTAATCCTTTTATTTGTGTTCAGTCGTGATTTGATGTCGTATAATTTAACTGGATCAAATTTGCGTCGCGTCCGTAAGTTCGCCGGGATAGGCTTCAGCGACCCCCTTGGCCTACGAAAGCAGAAGAAGTGAATTTAGCACTTTTGACACTTCCTGGTTTGATTGGAACTGGTCTGAACCAGGTTCTACATCTTCATTTTTAGCTTTTTAAAGTCTTACAACTAGAATCCAAACTTTGCTTCTTTGGCTCAATCTCAAATGATATCTCCTACGTAGAGTTCTCGTCTTACTTCCATGTTCGCCTTTTCCACGTAAATCCACTGCTACTTGGAATCCCGCCACCCTGGCTCGTTCCCCAGCTCCAGCTTTCTTATCCCAACAACACTTCATTCCACATCTGTCTTTCATTTATTCCTCTTTTTCTTCCACATCCAATCATCTGTCGTTCTCGTTATAATCTCAGGTGCGAAGGTTATCCTTTTCCCGAGGTTACGACAACTCGAAGAAAACCCCCGACTTCTCCGCCTGTATTTTCGGTCGCTCCTGACGACGGTGACCTACTCGACGCTAAGCCCTCCCAAATCCCCCCGCAGCCCCAAAAGGCACGTCGGCTGTTAGCTAAACCCGCTAACCTGTCAGCCGCTAAACCTGCACATAAAGGCCCCATCATGCCTTAAGAGGACTATTATTATTAAAGGTTTTACTATTTAGTTTCTCGCAAGAGACGCGGCAGCTTTTTTTTATTTTTATGCATATAAAGGAATGAGATGTGGAATTATGGGATGTGTGATTGGAATTAATGTGAAGCAATCCGTCCTCGCTCTGCATTTGTTTGTTTGTGGAAAGGATTTGTTGTCGGAGGTTTGGATGTTCCATCATCTTTGTTTTCCTCCATCATTTTTCAGTCGTCTTGTGCGTTTGTGCGTCTCCCGGTAACCGTGTGCGACACATGTAGCGTGTTTACACTCAACACGTTAATGCCGAGAGATTTCTCTCTCCCTTCCTTTCCTATTATGATTTTTTTTCATCACGCACAATTAAACTAGACGAGCAAACAAGGGATGAAGAAAGAAACAGAATTCTCCTGTGGGGGGAAGAAACAAGAAATGTTTTTTAGACAGAATGAGGTGCTCAAATGTTTGAGGGGGGATGAAGGGATAAAAGAAGAAGAAAAAAAGGTTCAGGGAGGATGAGTTAAAATGCAGATCCCATCTGCCTGACTGAGGAGAAAGGAATTCTCCAGATATCGCTGCGTCTGAGTTGCGTTCACACCGTCCTCACGATGAGACGGTTCTGATCGCAGACCGTCGACCCGAACAGAGGAAGAACCACAAACCCGTCCCTGTTTCCTGTCGTCCAATCAAAGTAGTAGTTTATATAATGTCTTTGTTGTCCTGTGTGCAGCACAAGCTGAGACTGTAGTATATACACATAGTATACACTGAGGTATATGTACAGTATATTGTATATAAACATAGCATACACTGTGGTATATGTATATAGTATATACACATAGTATACACTGTGGTATATGTAGATAGTTTATACACATAGTATACACTGTGGTATATGTAGATAGTATACTAAATAAAGTATATGTGAGAGAAGAGGATGCAGAAGACAGGGTTAGATGGAGGCAACTGATTCACTGTGGTGACCCCTGAAGGGAAAAGCCGAAAGGAGAAGAAGATACTATATAAAGTATACACTGTGGTATATGTATAGAGTACACTACATGTAGTATACACTGTGGTGTATGTATATAGTATATACATAATGTAGACCATAGTATACTGTATGTATATAGTATATACACATAGTATACACTGTGGTATATATATATAGTATATACATAGAGTACACTGTGGTATATATATATATAATATAGTACATATATATATGTATGTACTATATTACATAATTTTACACAGTAGTATATGTATAGAGTACACTACAGATAGTATACACTGTGATATATAATATACAGTGTATGTAGTGTGTTCATATAGTGTATATATAGTGTATTCAGTGTGTATATAATGTATATAGTGTATATACAGTATGTTGTATATATAAGGTATACTATGTAGTATACACTCATGTAGGTCTTAATTTGCTGATTGCTGCTCTGCAGCCAATCAGGCGTCTGTTCGGTCACACTGAGGGGCGTTGACGTGTGGAGGTCATGTGACCGTTTGAAGCGAACTCGTTTTTCTGTCAAACAAACATGGATACAAACAAGCAGATTTTAGGATCCTCATTGGAGAATAAGTCTGTGATGCGTTCGAGGCCCTCCCCTCGTCCCGGCCCCAGGGCGCCGAGCCTCTGTCCACATGAAACGCTTCCAACGTTCAAGCCAGTGCCTCACACACAGCTGTTAAAACACACAGCGAGACCCTCCTCCTCCGCCTGTCTCCCCTTCTCCCCTTCTTTCGTTTCTTCTTCATCTTTTATTTCTTTAGACGTCTTGAACAAACTGTAGATAAAAACAGCAGAGGAAAATATGGGAATTCTTACAGCTGATGGAGATGATGGAGGTGATGGAGGTGATGGAGGTGATGCAGATCCGCCCCGCCCACCCACCTGTCAATCAAAACAGCTTCTGCTTTTCTCAGATTTTTCCATCGTTTCATCGTTCCCTGTCATTTTCTCCTCTCCCTGCTGCGGAAACTAAAGGGTTAAAACTCCTCCAAGGAGACGTGAACATCCTTCTCCTTGCCCTCACAAAAATCTGCCCCCACCCCCCCATCTGCCCCCCCCCACCCCTCCCCACCCTATTCCATCTCTGCCTGTCATGGTCTAGTGGCGGGGTTAAGTTAAGTAAGAGTGTTCTAATAATTAGGACTGGGACTCGCCTGCGTGTGTGTGCGTGTGTGTGTGTGTGTGTGTGTGTGTGTGTGTGTGTGCGTGTGTCTGTGTGTGTGTGTGTGTGTGTGTGTGTGTGTGCGTGTGTGTGTGTGTGTGTGTGTGTGTGTTGGTTCCTGTCAGTGCTTAGCCAGATGTTAAAAGGCTTGTCCTTCTCATGTTGCCTCCCTGTTAGGAACGAACACACACACACACACACACACACACACACACACACACACATCGAGGACTACTTGTGGTGGCTTTGTTTACCCCTGAGTGTGAGCCCCTCTGCCCCGCTGCCCCCCACCCCCTCACACCCCGAGGTGGGGTGTGTGTGTCTGTTTCCCTCTCATTAGCAGCTTTCACGCCTCGGATCCGTTCAGAACAGCCGGCGTGTGAAGAGACGATTTTGTTGTTGTTGTTGTTGTTGTTGTTGTTTGTGTTGTTTACACATGGACTGAACAACAAACAAACATCATAAAAAACACAGGTTTATTTACTTATTTATTTTTTAAAAAAGGTTGCATTTTGGTGCAAATGTTGATTTTTTTATTTTTTAGAAGGAATAATCCTTAAATCGTGATGTAAATGTATTTGTGTTGCAGCAGCAGAGATTAGATTAAATTATGATTCTGACCTGGAGAATCCGGAATCTGTTCATAAATGTCCTTTAATCCCACACACATCTGGATGAACTCAGGCCTTCTGTGGGGGAAATTCCTCCAAGCCTCATTTTAAAAAATCCTGGAGTGTAAATAAAGTTGTGAGGCGGATCCAGAACGTTTGTTTACTTCCTTATTTCCTGATTTTCTCTTATTTATCAGGAAACAATTCAAAACTAAAATCCCTAAATACCCCCCTGTTATATTTATAGCTACAAATTTCCATTCCTGGCAGATTCCTTCCCTCCATTATGTACTTATTTTTATGCCTTGGGAGTGTTTTTGTGGTGTAGACCCGGATCAGGATCCAGATCCAGCGGATCAGAACCAGAATTTATCTGGAATCCAGTTAAAACACAAAGACCAGCTGAGATCATGGGCAGTTTTTAGAAACAAATCCAGATGAAATGTGTTTATTTTACGGTTTTTGGTGCCGATCCAGATCCAGATCCAGATCCAGATCTGGTTCCGATCCTGGTTTGGGTTCACTTCTCTCCAGGTTCTGATTCTATTCTCCTTTTGATTAAATAGTGAATCTGGGGAGCGATTCTGTCCATGAACCCGTTTTGTTCCTTCTTTTCCTCTCGCTGGGTGGCATGTGTGTGTGTGTGTGTGTGTGTGTGTGTGTGTGTGTGTGTGTGTGTGTGTGTGTGTGTGTGTGTGTGTGTGTGTGTGTGTGTGTGTGTGTGTGTGTGTGTGTGTCACTTGGGGTGAATCATCTTGCGGTCATTGTTGCGGCGCTGTGGAGATCAAGGATTAGTCGCTTCCTGTCGAGCCCCTTTTGTTGGCCCAGCCACTCCGTGTGTGTGTGTGTGTGTGTGTGTGTGTGTGTGTGTGTGTGTGTGTGTGTGTGTGTGTGTGTGTGTGTGTGTGTGTGTGTGTGTGTGTGTGTGTGTGGTAGTAGTAGGTCACACAAATCAGTCACTGGGAGACAAATGAAGGAGAACGGATGAATTTAGAGCGTCTCAAATGTTCTCCTACTTTAAAAGTCTCTTCTTCCTTTTTTCTTTTTTTTAACCTCCAATCAAAAGCCTGCAGACGAGGTCACATGACCTCCCTCTGGTTCTCATGCTGTTCACCTCTCAGTGTAAAACCAGAGGAAAACTCTTCCTCCTTTGGCGTGATCTTGACCAATAAGGTGTCAACCAATAAGAATTGAGGATTAAACCTCCGCTGAGCTTCACAAACCTGGCAACGCAACGCACCTGGCAACGCAACGCACCTGGCAACGCAACGCACCTGGCAACGCAACGCACCTGCAGCTTTTCCGACGTGCACATGAACAGGGCGCAGAATGTTCCCCGACTTTGTGAGGCCGGTTTGCAGCGTTAATGTGACGCCTCCTAATGCAGACGTGTTAAAAGACCCCCCCCCACCACACACACACACACACACTCTGCTGCCCCCCGCCCCCATCCACCCACCCCCCCCATCCATCCCATCCTCTCCTCCTCACACCCCCTCTCCTCTCCTCAGTAATCTAATCTGCAGCCAGTTTGTGGATGCAGTCTAGTGTGACAGGCCTCCCCTTTGCTTCACACACACACACACCCACACACACACACACACACACACACACACACACACACACACACACACACACACACACACACACACACACACACACCCTTGGCATCCCCACCCTTGGTTACACCCTCTTTAATATTGAATTATTCATCAAATCTGATTGGTTCCTGCTGATGGCGACCATGATGCGAGTGAGCGGCTTGTGCGCGAGGAGTGTGTGTGTGTGTGTGTGTGGGGGGGGGGGTGTTAGCGGTGAGTTAGAGATTGTTAGCCGTTGTTAGCACGCCGTCGCTCACACACACACACACATTCCTTTCGATGCACCTGTAGGTGTTTTTTGGAAGTGAAACATCTTTGTTCTCCTTTCGCTGACGCTAACGTCGCTATCTGCTGTTAAAAAGTTTGCGGGGGCTTCCCAGAGGGACGGGGGCTTAACATCTGCCCCCAAAGTCCCTAAAGAAAGGTGAACCAAATCAATAATGGCTGCTTTACATGCATGCCAGAGAGTGTGTGTGCGTGCCCCGTACCATTTGCATGCACCATTCGATAGTGGGAGGGGCTTTTAAAGATTCTCGCATCCGTTTTTCCCCTTCATTTCTGCACAAATGCTAATGCTAAAGCATCGATTTTTGAGCAACGTCGCTAACTGCAATAAATAAATAAATAAATAAATAAAAGTTTCCGTCTGGGGCGGGGGGGGGGGGGGGAGAGGGGGTGGAGGGTTCTTCCATCATCGTCTTCCTCTCCGTGTGGCGGTTAGTGGCGTGAACAGCCGGCGGTCACGGATTCCCCGCCGCTTCAGGTAAAAAAGACGCGGATAAAGAAAAGACATGTGTGTGTGTGTGTGTGTGTGTGTGTGTGGAGTGGAAACCCGGCCCACTGTTCAGCGGATGAATAATTTAGCGGTGTGTGTGTCATCTGTTTACCGTGCTAATCCATCTGTCAGCAGGCGCCTATCGATTCGCGCCTTCCCTGCTATAATTGCGCGTCGACTCACGCACACAAAAAGCGACGACTCGTGACGCGCAGGTCGGATCGGATTTAGATCCGGTCGCCATGTTGGAAAAATAAAAAAATATTTAAAAAATAAATAAAAAATGAAGCTACAAGTTAGTTCTGCAGAATCATTTGCGATTGAACGCACCCGTGTCCCTCGCAGGCACCCGTACCAGTCTGGTCATTCAGGACGAGACCAAACGAAACTCTCTGGTTCCTGAAAAACAAAAAAATATCGTCTGAAACTGGTCGAGTATTTTTAGAATCTCCTGATCAGCCAGCAGCTGTTGGGGGGGGAAAGGGGGCTAAAGTCACATGACAAAACCAGGAAGTGGGTGAGACCGAAAGAGAGAGAGAGATGTTGTCTCATCTGATGAGGCCAGGTGAACCAATCTTCATCATCGTCTTCATCTTTGTCTGTGGTCTCGATTTTATTATTATTATTATTATTATTTATTATTATTATTATTATTATTATTATTATTATTATTATTATTATTATTATTATTATTATTATTATTATTATTATTATTATTATTATTATTATTATTTCTCTTCCTCTTCTTTGTCTTCTTTGTCTTCCTCTTCATCTTGGTCTTTAGTCTTGGTCTTCACCTTCATCTTGGTCTTCTTCTGTTCTTCTTCTCCTTCTTCTTGGTCTTCTTCTTCCTCCTCTTCTTCATCTTGGTTTTTAGTCTTGTTCTTGGTGTTTTTCTTTATCTTGAACTTCTTCTTCTGTTCTTCTCCTTCTTCTTGGTCTTCTTTTGTTCTTCTTCATCATCTTGGTCTTCTTCCTCCTCTTCTTCATCTTGGTTTTTAGTTCTGGTCTTCTTCTTCTTCCTCTCCTTCTTCCTCTTCTTCGTCTTGGTTTTCTTCTCCGTCCTCTTCGCTGGGAGGGTTTTACAGACTGGGGGTGGAGTAAATGATGGTGTAAATACTTCATAAAGTGACTTTCTGAGATGCTGAAGGACGCTATCGACTAGCGGTTAGCGTTAGCGGGTGCGAGCGAGCGGCGCTATAATGAATCCATCGACGGTTGTAATTATCAAATGGCTGCTTTTAAAAGCTCATTGATTGATGTCATTAGCTCCATGAGTGATTACTAATTGCTGCCACACA
>NC_090793.1:2990000-2995000 GCF_040054535.1 Antennarius striatus | reverse complement strand
TTCAAAGTGTTTTTACAGAGAGAGAACCCAACGGGACCCTCCAGAGTAAACACAAGTGACAGCAGTGGGGGAAAAAAAACTTCCTCATTGAGGAAGAAACCCTGGGACAGGACCTAGACTCTGATGATATATATCCCAAAATTGAGAAACAAGAAAAAAACAAACCCAAAAATCTCAAACATTAGCTACATTTCCCACCTTTCCCGCCAACATTCCCTCCGTCCATCCGTCTCATTTCATTTTGTCACATTTTCCCGACCAATGAAAACACGATTAAACTTTCGAGCCGCTGGATTTACCCTCCGCTGTGTCACAGACGATATGTGAAAAATATATCTCCTTCCTCCTCCTCCTCCTCAGCCCCCCCTTTTCCTGCCCTGCCCTCCCTCCTCTTCCTGGGTGATAAATCCATAGCTATCTATGACAGCTTTGTTGCCGCTGGGAGGCCCCCCCCCCGTTGCACCCCCCCTTCCTGCCTTGTTTGGCTGTGATTCCGGCCGACAGCTTTAGGAGCGTGTCTTTATTTAAGAGCTGCTGTAATTACACAGGCTTTAGCATATGTAGACGGCCAGATATGATTCAAACCGCCGCCGCTGCCGCCGCAGGGGGGGGGGGGTTAGAGGGGGGCTCAATGGGTGAATGAGAAGAGAGATAAAACACAATGGCAGTGGGGGGGGGAGAGAATTGGAGGAGATGGAGGGAAGGAGGCGAGTAAAGAGACAGAGAGGGAGAGATATGGTGAGCGGGGCAGACTGATGGAGCAATTGAGAGACGAGGAGAGGGCAGTCGGGGAGGTGGGGGGCAGTGGTGGTGGTGGTGGTGGGGGGGTTGGAGGAAGAGATATGGTTTGGCAAATAAAAGAGGAGCGCGGCGCTGCTGCAAACTGTTCGCCTTATGATGCCTCATTAGGGCTTAGAGCCGCAGATAGAGCCTGTTAGAGAGATGTATGACCCCCCCACCCCACCACAACCCCCCACCCACACACACACACACACACACACACACAGAAAGGCAGAGAGAGACGAAAGCAGGGAAGGCTCAAGCAGCTGGATGACAAATCTCTGCCCCCCCATCACCACCACCTTGGCTAGTGATGGATCAGCCTGGAGTCGGTTGCCGGGCGATGTTGCAGTGTTCCGTTCAGGTATCCGACGACCTCTGTGGGGTCTAACATCTGGCGAGCATCAATCTGGGATCCTCCTCTTTTGATTGAAGTTGCTTCAATTTGGGAAGTTTTTTGGCTCCGCCTTTTTAAGGCCCAAACGGACCTACTTCCTGTTTGACCGGCACATCCGTTCCAGGGGGTTTGCCCTGAATGGGACGCGACCAAAACGGTTTCGGCTGATCCCAATTGCGACTTAAGGGTCGCGACCCCCCCCTTCAGGTGTCGAGGTTATCGATAACCCACCTGCGAGGTCCAATGTCGCTCATCCAAGGTGAAACAGGAAGTCGTGAGAGTTGCCACATCGTCAGCGTAACGTCTGTCCTCAAAAGGGGGCCAGATGTAACTAATAAATGTAACTAAATGTAACTCAATTTAAATAAATCGCTTTAAATTGCAAACATTACAGCTGCACAGAAAAAATATGTTTATTTTTCGACGCTCTTTTGCTCTCGAGGGCCACATACGATGATGTGGAGGGCCACATTCGGCCCCCGGGCCGTGCGTTTTGACACGAGACGAATGGAGATGGATGAAACGACTTTCTGGACTCGACCCCATGTGACGTAGCAACGGTAGCAAAAAGAGAAAGAGGTATATCGTAAATGTCAAACAAAAAGGGCAGCGAGAGACAGCGGCGAGGAGGAGATAAGGAGTCAGACTCCGCCCGGGCAACGCCGACAAGAAACGACACCGAACGACCTCCAAAACAAAACGCCTCCTTTTCTTGTTCGGCCGTAAGAGCGATAGCAGATAGTAGATCACCCGGCTCCACCGGCGCTAATTAGCCAACACGGGTTTAACAAGCAAAGAAAGACAAGAGGGAGGAAGAGGCGGGAGGAAGGTTGGGGGTGCAGGGCCATTGTTTGGGGGGGGGGGGGGGGCTCTTGGCAGGAGACGACCGTAAATCCACGACGCGGAGATGCAACCGCGCACGATAGCGACTGACACTACCGTAGCTGCCCAGTGACGGATCGCTTTCATCAGAGACAAATCAACGTCCAACAACCCCCCCCCCCCAAACTCCAACCCCGCCTTCACCGAGGGAGGGGGGGGCAAAATCAGGAGGCATTTTGCTGCACTTATCCAAAGTAGTAAATCAGAACCTGTTGTTTCTGGTGAAAGGCCGGCGCTTATCGCTATAGCTACAGGTGTGTAGCGTGTTTGTGTATGTGTGTGTGTGTGTGTGTGTGTGTGTGTGTGTGTGTGTGCGCGCCGCGATGCTTATCTTTATCTCGTAGCCACAGAAGGGCCCTTTAGTGGGTTGTTGCTGATTAGCTGTCTGTACAAAAGCCCGACTGTAAATCCGCCGAGCTGGAGCGATATTAGCGGTAATGAAGCGCGAGACAAAGTAGAGCGTGGGCTAATAATTCCAGAGTGGGTTTCCGTGGTGATCTGGAGTTTTTTAGGGGGGGGGGCGTTCATCAGGTGGATTCACCCGATCTGGGTTCCCGGGGGTCTTAGCGGGAACATATGCATTACTCGTGATCTTCACCGTCATCTTCATCCCTCTCAAACATCATCATTTCCCCTTACTGCCACTTACTTCACCAGTGGGGGTTCATCTGCCCCAACACCACCCCCACCGGTGTCGCCGATCACGGGACGTCAGGGATTCCTCGTCTGGGAACGTGGGGGCGAAAATCCCGACGTCCGTTTGTCTGAATCCCCGAACGCCGCTCAAGGAGGTCAAACTAAGCAGGTGAAATGCTTCGCCTGCCCCTCATTGGTCTTCCTAATGGGACCCATCGACTGTACCTCCCTTATATACGTAGCTACAGTGGATTAGAGGAAGCCGCCTCCTCTTCATCTCTTTTCCCCGCTGCCGTTTTGTTTCCTGCTTGTAATTTGCGGCTCAATTGCTGGTGAAGAATTAACGCTGTTGACAAAGCAGGTTTACAATACCTGCCGATCACAACAACACAGACGTGATTGAGGTCGGAACGCATTCGTTCACGCCCCCCTACCCCCTACAAACCCCCCCCCCCCAACTCCACTGGTTTTCTCTTTGCTCTTCGTCTCCGTGGCAGCAGGTAAACAGTCTGCTGGCGAACGGCGGCGTGATTCAGGAGCGCCGCGCGTTTCCGAATGGTAATTTGCAGAAATGAAAACTTAATCAAGCGTGCTGCAGAAGTGGCCTTGAATAATTTAACAGTGTGTGTGTGTGTGTGTGTGTGTGTGTGTGTGTGTGTGTGTGTGTGTGTGTGTGTGTGTGTGTGTGTGTGTGAGAGAGAGTGTGTGGAGGGAGGAAGCATCAGTTGGGAAAGGAAAGGAAAGTTTCTTCTTTTTTTTAATTTCCCTGCTTCCTCAAATTTTCCTTTTTTTTTTTTATCGGCCTCCATTCTTCCTTCTTTCCTCTTCTTTTATCACTTTTTAAAATTTTGCTTGTCTGCCCCCAGAACACGCCGTCTGCCAGATGAGAGGCGGAGCAACAATATAAGCCCAGCCCACCCGGCACCGTAGTCCCGCCTTGAACCCTTTTAAAAGCAAAACGCATCACATTTGATTCAATTGACATTTTGGGATTTTTATTCTTTTACGTCATAAATTTGACTTTTTTGGGGGGGTTTTTCGAAAAACTTGATGAACAACAATCAGACACAAGTCTCTCATTCTACATATACAGTTTTTTTCTGCACTATAAGGCGCACCTTCAACGAATTACTTTAAAAAAAAAAAAATCATAAATAAGGTGCACCTGATTATAAGGCACACCTTCAATTAATGGCATATAAAATATTTTAAATAAATAGATAAATAAATAAATTTAACCAATTTAACCAATTTTTTTAAACTGTTCTGTTTTCATATACAGTATACAGCACACTGGATTAAAAGGTGCAAGTTGGTTTTTGAGAAAATTACACATATTTTTATGTAAAAATTTTTTTAATTTGCCAAAAGATTCCGTCAGACCTTATTTTCCAAAAAAATTAGATTTTTCTGCCGATTATATTAGATGATTTAAACCTTTAAAGGATCCATCTTGATTTCCTCTCATACTTCCTCTCGTCCTCCTTTGCTTCTCCTCTGTTCCTCCATCTCTTCCAATCCCGTTTTTTTTTTTTTGTTGTTCTTCCCCATCGGAGGACGAGAACGATCACATCCTAATTTTGGGACTTTATCTCTGTCAGATGCTTTCGGAGAGAATAATGAATCACTTAGCCCCAGTTAAACTTTTAATATCCTCCTTCTTCCCGCTCCACCTTTGATTAATTTCTCATTCTGAGAAAAGAAAGACTTTCATTAATGCTAAAGCCATTCGTCTTCCTGCAGCAGGAAAACCCATATTTGGTCATTACGGATGAATCCCCCCCCCACACCCTCTAAATGATTAGAGCTACAGAATAAACATTTTTCTCCCCTCTGCCCCCCGATATGTCTTTAAAAAAAAAAAAAAAAGAGATCCCAACTACACCTGCCACCCCCAACCTGATAACGTTATATACGTGTCAAAAAGGATATTCAGTCGTTAACTGTTCATTCAGTTTAATTTATTTATTAGTCGACAATGCTGTCAGTTGGGTTATATTTAAATTTAATTTAAGTTTTGTTTATTTATTAAAAATTTTTTTTTACTTTTTACCTCCCCTCACCCCAACACCCCCCCACCCCCATCCCATCTTTTTTCTCTCTGGCCAACTTTCATACTTTAGCAGATTGCAGTGAGAATGAACTGCAGCCCCAGATGCTAGTTTGTGAAAGCTGTGCGATCCCTCTCTAATGGAAATTAAAGGTTGTGTGTGTCCGTGTGTGTGTGTGTGTGTGTGTGTGTGTGTGTGTGTGTGTGTGTGTGTGTGTGTGTGTGTGTGTGTGTGTGTGTGTGTGTGTGTGTGTG
>NC_090793.1:2980000-2987500 GCF_040054535.1 Antennarius striatus | reverse complement strand
TAAAATGGATAATCAATAATCAGCCCCTGTCCCCATTGAACAGCATTGGCTCATATTGCTCTAATGTTGCTTAATGGTTGATTTTGTGGCTCCGCAGTGAATTATAATCCGTCTCTCTGAGACGTGATTAGTTTCTTCTCTAGATAATTGATTTCTTTAAGAGTAACTTCCACGGAGGAGACCGAGGAAGGAAGTAGGAGACGCCCGATCCATCCTCCTCTTCCTCCCCCCTCACAGGAAAACGAAGCCCCCCCTCCCCCAGGCGTTTGATTTAGCGCTCAGCTTACGTGGAGAACCTGTTGAAAAATTACTTCCCTGGATTTAGTTTCGGACGATAAAACACTGTCCAAATATAATCCCCCCCCCCAAAAAAAAATAAATAAATAAATAAAATAAAATACATAAATAAAAACCATCGTTAACCTCCTGCGATGCTTTTTAGGGATTGCTCTATAAAACGGTAGAGATTTTAATGGGCACAAATCAAAATTAATTCCCTTAAAAGGCTCGCCACCAAAAAACGTCCGGCCGCGTTCCAAACATTTGAGGAGAGCAATACTGTTTTTTTTTTCTTCTCCTTCCTCCAAGTTGATTAAAATATGTGATATTTCACATTAGTTTAGTCTTTATGGCCAGTGAGGTAATTCATTGTCAGTAAATGGCTTGTCAAAGTGCTGTGTGAGTGATGTAATGCTATGAAGTCTATCGTTTGAATTGCCCCTACGCCTATTAGAGAAAATCGACTTCTTGGGCCCATTATTTGATTATCTTTGCAGGAAGTTTGGAGGAGGCCATTGGCATCATGTTATGGGAATGGATCACATTTTTCACTTTTACTAGTATATTATGGTGCTTTTTAAACATCTGGCCTCAAATTCTCTGAAATATCCAACATTTTCTTTCTTTTTTTAATTTTTCTATTTTAAAGCTGCATCCGTCTCATTCCTGCTGGAGAAATCATTAATAAAACCTAAGAGTATAAATAAATAATTCATCTTTAGTTTAACCAGCTGCTCAGACATCCACCCCCCCCACCCCCCTTTTAATTAAAATGAATTGGGGTCCCACCGCCTAGAAAAGCACTTGAACACGTTCCTCAGGTCCCCGATCAAGGTGGGACCGAATACCTGGGCCTTAATTAACACGCATTTAAAAATACTCATGATGCAAATTACCGTTAACATCAGAGCTGGGGGGTGCAAGGGGGTAGGACAAGACAAGATAATTCCACTAATGCATATTTATCTCATGCTAATTGGCGTGCATGGTGAAATAAAAGCGCACACTTAATTAATTGACACGGAGGGGGTCGGGGGGTGGAAATGAATTGGAGGCACTCAATCTGGAGAAGTGGGGGGGGGGGGGGACGACAACAACAGAGGGGAGGGGGCAAAAACAAGTTGGATGTGATGGTTTTCATTTGTTTAAAGGAAAGATTTATATAAAATGAAATCTCCTTTGTTTTATAGTAGGATAATTAAAAAATGTAAATTATGTTTAGAAGATTTTTTATTCAGCAACAAGGATGCAGAATGAGAAAAATGAGGCACTTTCTCATTAATATGAGACGTTTTAGTTATGAAGAAAGTTATAAATTTAAAAAAAGGATCATCATTGTGAAATGAGAATCACAAATATGAGAAAGGATTCTGTAAATATGACAAATGATCACATGTTAATGTAAATGAGAAAATGAGAGAGAAAAAAATCTCGCGATTGAGAGAAAAATGATAAAGATAGGTGAATGAGGAAAAAAATGTACTTCAATTTTAAGATGTGTTGGTAATATTTTCATGTTTATGAGATGAGACTTAGAATTGTGAGGAAAAATCTCATTACGATTAACAAAGATGAAATTCTCAAACAGATGTCGCTATGAGAAAATGATCTTCTCATGAGAAAAGATCTCGTAACAAATGAATGTGAAGTCGTTTTTCTTCAGGATCAAGAAACTTCGACCCATGATATATACTGTATTGGTTTAACTGGTTCTACAGGAATGGAGTTCCAGTATGAATGTTAATTTAAATTTTTAAAGAGGAAATAAAATCAGATGAAATGTCATAACTTTTCTCATGATCACTTTTATCTCAAAAATATTAGATAAGGTGTGTGCTTTATATTTTATATATTTTTTACTGAATAATTTCATTTGCGACACTTAATTTTTATATTCTCCCATAACAACGGCTAATTTTCAATGAGAACAAATTCATGAAAAGGTCAACTTTGATTGGTCCAAATGTTTCGAGCCCTGAAATAAAGACCTGAGATGATAAAGTCGTGTTTCATGGTCGTGATGAATGAAAGCAGTGATGAAAGAAGTGATTTTTGGGCTGACTCGGCGTTATTAGCGTGGGGTGTGTTTTCCTAACGAGTGGGTTATGGTGGATTTCCCCGACGGGCCCTAAACGTCCGTCCCGGTTTGTCGATCTAAGGAAACGTTTCAGGGAGGTTTTGTTAACAGAATCGCTGTGTCTGTCCAGCTCGCCCCGTGTAATTTGGTTTGTTATAGGGGCCCACACACACACACACACACACACACACACACACACACACACACACACACACACACACACACACACACACACACACACACACACACACACACACACACACACACACACACACACACCCTGTATCTCATTCATTTATTTACGGTAGGATGCGATAGGACGCAGACCTTTCTTTCCAGCCTCTCTCTCCTCCATTTGAAGCCACAGATGGTCTTTTGAATGGGGCGGGGGGGGGGGGTAGTTTGTGGGAGGGGGGGGTGATTCCTTGTTGTGTGTGTGTGTGTGTGTGTGTGTGAATGTGGGAGTTTACCCTTCACCACCTCCTCCTCCTCCAGGCTGCCGTTTTGCTCCTTCATTTCTTTCTCTTTGTGTTCGCCCAACTTTTTCTGTTCTGCCTTTTGTGTCCAAACGACTCTGCCTTCTGCTCGCCCCCCCCCCCCCCCCCGATTTAACCTCCCCCAATTTAACCTCCCCCAATTTAACCTCACCCATCCTCAACAAGGGTGTGGATTTCAAAGATGGAGAACAAAAAGTCCAGCTTGAGGAGAAACGTGGATTTACCGCGATGTAAGCAAACAAATAAGCAAACAAGTAAGCAAACAAATAAGAAAACAAGTAAGCAAACAAATAAGCAAACAAATAAGCAAACAAATAAGCAAACAAGTAAGCAAACAAGTAAGCAAACAAGCAAAAAAGTAAGCAAATAAATAAGCAAACAAATAAGCAAACAAGTAAGTAAACAAGTAAGCAAACAAGTAAGTAAACAAGTAAGTAAGCAAGCAAATGAATAAATAACTAAATAAATGATGCAAAGTTCACCGAAAACACTGACAGGAAGCGTCGTAAATGATGTTATAGCGAGACGCGTCAAAGAGCAGGAAGAGGCTGTTTATCCTTTGTTATGCTGTAATAAATGCCACCAGATAAATATCATAGTGTGTGTGTTTGTGAGTGTGTGTGTATATGGGGGGGGGATTACATCGTCACAGTGTTCTCATTGTATTTTCATCCTGAAGCCCGTGGAGAATCCGGCATGAAGGCAAACATATGCCGGCTCCGATAAAGAGGGGCAGGAAAACCATTGCTACTGTACGCCGCCGCCCGCCGCGCTCCACCTGTCCCCGCGCATCCGTGCGGCCTCCGCCTCATTCCAGCTGCGTGAGGAGTTTAAGCGCCGGCGCGGAGGAGCAGCTGTCCTCCTTCGGTGGTCCCGGGTATACGTCGGATTTTACGAAAAAATTGAAAGGCGATCCTTTTCGGCGTGCTATCCTACCCCCATCGCACCCCAACGACCATTAAAGATTCTGCATTCCTCGTCAAACATGGATTCGGGGTAACGTTTCGCCCACTCGTGCTTCCCGTTTCGGAGCATCCTCACCAAACAGGAAGCTGATTTATCTCCTCCTTTCCTTTCCTCTTGACGGGGGGGCCGCCGGGTAATAAACACACTAGCTGTCTGTCTGTCTTGCCGTCTTGGCAGGTTAAGGCCTACTTAACCAGGCGAAACCGCCGCTCTTTTCTAAGTCCCTTTGAATGCCTCCCTTTGTCGGGGACACGCTGCCATGTTAATGTCATGTACCGTAGAAATTGCCGCGGCTATGGCTATTAGCTTCGCCGCTAAAGTACAGAGAGTGACGGAGGGAGCCTCAAAACCCTGCCGGGTTCAAATGCAGACTATAATTGCATTGCTGTGAAGAGGCCTCCCCCCATCCCTCACCCACCCACACCTCTTTCCCTCTCGCCTCCTCATCTCTCTGTATCTTACCCCCCCCCCCAAACACCGTCTTTTTTCTCCTTTTTGTGTGTGCAATTTGTCCCTTAAGCCGGCGTAACGTCTCGGCCGAGGCCGCAGAATGTGGAGAGCAAATTGGAGGCAGAGCGTGAACAATGGAACATGCATCACTGCTGGGGCATTCTTCTCCTTTACTGGGAACTGTGGGAGGGTTGTTTTTTTTTTCCGGGGGGGGGGGGGGGTTTGAGGAAACTCCAGCGCCATAGTCGTGAGGGTTTTAAAAAAATAAGTGAGTGTTCTTGACTCGACTTGTGCTCATTTTAGGGACTAGAAAAGACGGAGAGGTAATAAAATGGGTTCGACCAGGGGAGGGGGGTCCAGATGTGGGACGTTCAAAGTCGGGGGACATCGTTATTTTAATTTAACACACGTCTTGCGTCACATGTTACCTGATTGGTGAATTCTGGGCCACGATTTGTACGTTGCGTTGTTCTGAAGTCGGTATCACGGTGGGGTTGGGGGTGTTGTGTGTGTGTGTGCGGGGGGGGGGGGGGTCGACTGACAGGAGATGAGAAGAAACGCGCTGACAGGGTAGAGGATATAAATATGGAACATGTACAATAAGGAAAACAAACGACAGCAGGGAAGTGAAGCGAAGAACACAACCAAGGCGAGAACAGGAGCTGAACATCAAGAGAAACGACAAAAAAAAAAAAAAAAGAGAGTAAAGCAACGCAGGATGGCCCGATTGTTTGGTCGCGTAGCATCCGTCGCTAGCTCGCCCGTCTCCCGTACCTTAGCGGTGAGGCCTTGAAGCCAAAGCGCCCCCCCAAAAAAAAAAAAAAATCATAAAAAGGTCGGAAGAGAAAAGAAGTCAAACAGAAGCGGCGGCTCGTCGTCAGCGGCGTGTAGTGCTCGGTCCACAGATTAGCGACGGTGGCTAGAAGCTTAGCCGTGCCCGTCCTCCTCGTTTGATGTTTGGGGAATTCTAATTAGATTTTTCACCTCCCATTGTTTCAGCGCCGTGTTCCCCTAATCCACTTTAAAGTGGAGATGCTTTCTTCCTCTCCTCGTCCTCCTCCGGTCCCCGCATCCCTCGCTTCTCTCACACCTTTACGTTTCTTCAGGTTGAAGGAGAGTTGCCTAAAATCTTGAAGTCAGACGGATCTACAGATATGTTGAAGGTAGTCCTCAACATATGCAAACAATCGGTTCAGAGAGGTTGTTGAAGTTGAATTGTTCGTAAGTCTATAATCCATAATTGCCATTCGTGCTCATTTAAATTCCATTACTACTCTAGATACTAAAGTACTATTCCCTAAGACTTCCAAAAAACAATTACAGAACATAAAAACGACACCTAATAAAATAAAGTACAGGTGCAGGTAGTTTTGAGTTCAGTCGTTCTCGATTATACGTCGGTTTTCAAATACTGGACTCTTAAAATCACTAGAAAACCATCAAAAGCACATAAAGATGTTACTGTACAATGAATGAGAATAAAATCCTGTCATATTAAAATATATACGTATTGTATAATTCTGATATGTACTGTTAAGTTTGTGATTTACGTGATCGTTTTAATTCAGATTATTTTACGGTAAACTTTGTTCCTTATAATTTAATCCTTGGGGAGATGAAGAAGAAAACATTCGACGGAACTCTCCACCAGCTTTTAAGATCATCGACAACAACAGTCAGAGAGTCCCTGTTGGTGTTGATGAGCCCGCTGTACGCGACTGTAGCATGTAGCATGTAGCTTAGCTTTACTGACTTTACTGACAAACAGTAAAGCATCCAAGGTAGAAGCCTGACGCTCTGAGATGCTAACAGAGACAACAAACAACAACAAGAGGTGGAGACAAGTGCGTGAACTGTGCTGCCCTCGTGGGGGTTGTGGCAGAAGGCGGAACTGCAGGACAATATTCGGATATGGTGAAGCACGATGTTTGTATCTTTGACTGTTTATGTGGAATGTTGGTATGTTGAGGACTACCTGTTTCTCCAAAGTCTTCTCAAAGAAATATAGACTGTCCTTTTAGCTAGCAAAATTAGCATAATGACTAATCCGAGAGTTTGATGTCTCTCTAAAAAAGCTTCTAATTTCACTTTACGATCAAATAAACATGATTTATCCAACAAGTTACCCTGGGATGCTAACAGTAGCACTTTAAAGGTAGATTTTATTTATTTTGTGGTAAAAAAGAAGACTGTAAGTTATATTTAATCACTATTTTTACACACTTTATTCTCTTTATCGCATCTAAAGCGTGTTCCCCGACACATTCCGCTGGATTTCTTTTATTTCTTTCTTTAGATTTTAGCGTTTCAAAGCTTCCGTCTCCAGGGTGAAGTATCCGCCGTAGCAACAGGAGCTAATGTGTCGCTCCTGGTAGCTTCTGTCTTTGTCCTCTTCGCTGGGCATCTCCATCGTCTCAAGCATCAAGGAGCAGAAATATGAACCCCCATTCCACCCCACACACCCCCAAGAACTGCTCCACCAGTTCTCCATAGTAATAAAAGCCTCCGAGGTTGGAGGTTTTAGTTTCGGCTGCCCTCCACCAGGCCGTCCCACCCTTTTCTCCGCCACAGGCCGTATTAACCCCGAAGAAAAGCCCCTCCGGAGAGGCCGAAGAATGGAAACGGTCACGGCGGGCCGCTCCATACACCACCACCACCACCCTTCTCCCTTTTCCCCCCCCCCTCAGTGAAAACAGCGAAATGACCAACCCCCTGGCTCGGTGGCTGCACTCAGCCGGGCTATAAGGGAGCTTATTAATGCCCCCTCCACCCCATTGTCAGCATCCACCCCCCCACAACCCCCGAGCCACCTCCACCCACACACAAAAAAAACACCCCACCAGGCTTGAAAAGAGCCACAACTCCTTTTGTGTGGACTGACTGACTCGCTGCAGCATTTACACCCTCCTCCATCACCTCCAACCTCCACACCCCCCACCCCCACCCCCTCGATGGGAGACAGAGGTGGAACCCCCCCCCCCAGACAAAAAGATGCCAGGCTGTCGGTGCATATGCTGAGTGGGTGAGTCCACTCGTCTGTATTTAAAGAACCATCTGTGATAGTTTCCATCAGAAGAAGGAGCATCAATAGAAAGTTAAGTGCCCCCCCCCCCTCCCACCCCCTTCACCAGCTTCTGCCCCTGGAGGGAGGGGGTCGATTTAACTTAACACAACCGATGTTTTTCTGTCACTTTTATCGCTAAAAATAAAAAAAAACTGAACATCTTTAAA